>NC_044257.1:17216846-17471159 GCF_003957555.1 Calypte anna
TCCAATTAAACCTACTGTTTCCAATCAGGTTTAATGTGAGGATAAAGTGAATGCTCCCTGAGATTTGGAGGAGGATAATTTGTCAGTAATAATAAGTGTAGACAAACAGGATGTTCCACAGTGCAGGGGCCTGATTAAAACCAAATGTGTTCCCAGGGATCATCTCGAAAGTCCTGGCAGCCACTGCAGTCAGCAGGGCTTGCAACTTGCAGCATTTCTTTTGCAAAGCTTTGCAGCTTTTGCAGTTCTTCCTAAATCCCATGGAAAAAAAATAGGAGTCAGGCCATTGGGTCACCCAAGAGCCATCTCTGTGCGTTGTGATTTGGTTTGGGGTGGGTTTTTTTTTTTCAGGGCATGTTTCAGCTTTCTAACCTGTCAATGCAAGGACATCCTAACAGGAAAGGGAAAAAGTCTTGGATTTTCAGGCTGGCCCTATGCTGCTTCCTGACAAGAGCTTGTCTAGCTGGACTTCAAGCTGGCAAAAATACATTTCCTGATCCAAATGAGGTTTCCTACAAAAGGTGAATACTTTCTTGATGAGCTTTACCATTGGGAAATAAATAAATAAATAACTAAATCAGTTGTCATCAGTCCATGGTCCAAAAAGTCATTTCAGCTTTGGAGGAGTTTATTGGGAAGAAACAAAGAAGATTTCAAACAGTCCCGGGCTCTGAGTTTTAAATCAGACTGGAGATCATTCTAATAACCTCTTCCCTTGGGGGATGGAGAAGGTGAATTTCCTAAGGATGCTTTTCTCACTTCTCAGCCAGATGAGAAGTAACTTAATGCTTGGTAGTTAAGTTATAGTCCCTGAGAAATCAGTGGTTACCTGTTGCTGGGGAACTGCTTTTGTTCATTAGAGACAAGCAGCCTGAGGTCAATGTGCAGAGCACTTAACATACTAGCAAACCACTAATTAACCTAGCACAGAAGCAGGAGCCCATTTCCAAAATGTGTCTCTAATTCCCCCTCTCTCAGTGTTTACAGTGCTACAATGGATCCTGTGGAAAGCTGTGGCAAGGACCTGCTGGGGCTGAGGGTGTCTGTGCCTGCAGAAATTAGGATTAGGGGTGGGGAAAAATCCCCAATGTCAGTGCAAAACTGGATCTGATGTCTTGCCAACATTTGTCCTATGGCCCAGGAGGGAAATTGCCTTCTAAAGTGCCAAACCTTTCAGGTTTAGGTCTCAGACTTCTTCAGATTTTGCTGTTTGCTTTCAAGATGGTTCTGGTTTAATGGCAAGTTGCTGTCTGCATCATCTCTCTCCACCTCTCCTAAAGGAACTTGCTTTTCTCAGCAGATCATGGAAAACACTGCAATGTCCATTGTTTTGAAGGTCTCTATGTGCAAGGGCTCATTTGACAACTCAAGCAGTGCCTTAGGGCCAGTAACACATCCCCAGAAAACTGCATTTCATCCTGGATCCTATTCCTTAATGAATTTTTTTCCTTCTACAACCTTCAAAGGCTTCCCTCAGGTGCCATTCCTTAATTTCTGCTGCCCCAGTCTTCTTAGGAGGGTGTGATGAGCAACTTTTTGTGCCCCAGGACCAAAGGCTACCTCCAGCAGCTCAGTATCACAAGTGTATAGTATATAAATATATATAAATATATATAAATATATAAAAATATATAAATATAGAGCTATATATACAAGAATATATATTTATATATAAGTATATATAAATATATAGTATATGAATATTTAGAAAAAAAATCAAAACCATTTTAAAGAGGGAGACAACCTCACCATTTAAGTCCCGAGCACTCTTATGGATGAGTTCCCACCAAAAAGGGAGCATACATCGAAAAAGGTGGAAGTTTTAAAGTCCCAGAAGAGCCTCCTGATGGAATTTTGAGGCATCTCCCTGGTGAGGTAGCCTGACTTTGGACAAGGACTGAGGGGCTGAACAGCAAGAGTGAGCAAAAGCATCCAGGAGATAAATGCAAAAGTGCAGAGCCCTGGTTTATGTCCTTCTCTAGCTGGATAGAAAACCCTCCCCTCCCTTGAAACCTGGAAAAGATGCAGGTGGATTCACAGGATTCTTCTCCAGGACATCTCTCACTGGAGAGTTGGGCTGATTCCAACAGGATGAGGTTCAACATTCCAAGTGCCGGGTCCTGCACTTTGGCCACAACAACCCCATGGGGAGCTCCAGGCTGGGCACAGAGTGGCAGAAAGGGACCTGGGAGTCTGGATTGCCAGGAAGCTGAACAGGAGCCAGCAGTGTGCCCAGGTGGCCAAGAAGGCCAATGGCATCCTGGGCTGGCTCAGGAACAGCGTGGCCAGCAGGTCCAGGGAAGGGATTCTGCCCCTGTGCTCAGCTCTGGTGAGGTCACAGCTTGAGTCCTGTGTCCAGTTCTGGGTCCCTCAGCTCAGGAAGGAGATTGAGGTGCTGGAGCAGGTCCAAAGGAGGCAACTGGGCTGGTGAAGGGACTCGAGCACAGATCCTGTGAGGAGAGGCTGAGGGAGCTGGGGGTGTTGAGGCTGGAGAAGAGGAGGCTCAGGGGAGACCTCATCACTCTCTGCAACTCCCTGAAAGGAGGTTGGAGCCAGGGGGGGGTTGGGCTCTTTTCCCAGGCAACTCTCAGCAAGACAAGAGGGCAGGGTCTCAAGTTGTGCCAGGGGAGGTTTAGGTTGGAGATGAGAAAGAATTTCTTTCTGGAGAGGGTGATCAGGCATTGGAATGGGCTGCCCAGGGAAGTAGTGGATTCTCCGTGTCTGGAGATCTTTCCAAAGAGCCTGGATGTGGCACTGAGTGCCATGGGCTGGGAACCACAGGGGGAGTGGATCAAGGGTTGGACTTGATCTCTGAGGTCCCTTCCAACTCAACCAATTCTATGATTCTATGATATTTCTAAGGTCTTTACCTGCAGAGAATCTGTTTTAGGAGACATGAAGGAAATCAGACTTTGGGAAGAAGATGGTTTGGATGCCTTCAAAATAGAAAAACACTTTTTAAAAATGACGTTTATGAAGGGAGACAGGAAGACAGCATCAACAGAGGAAAAGAAGACCCATCCTGAATAGAACCACGTCCCTTGAGGGGAAAAAATAAGGTCCAGAAGAAGACCTGCCAGTCTGACACAACCACCCAGGCCTCTCCTTTTCCTGGTGAGGAGTGACAACTGCAAATGCACAATTTCAGATGGCAGCAGCTCCTCTGGAAACCACAAGATGTCTCTGAGCCAAGCTGCCCCAGACCAATAAATTGTTTGATTTAATTTAGAGCCACATCTTGTTCCCTGGGAAGGGTAATTGGATCCATGGCAAAGAGCTGGGAAGGGGCCTGAGATGAAGCAAAGGAGGCAACTCTGCTGCATGGATTACTTGTTTTCTCCAGTGGAATTTTTTGAAGGAAGAAAACCCCTTCTCCCCAGAGCAGGGGCATTTCAGTGACCTGATTTCCTGCCACTGGTCCTTTTCCTCTGCTGGTGGCAAAGTAGGTTGGGTTTCTCCTCCTGCAATTAAATGAACAAAGCATAGAATTAATATGGATGTTCGATGCAAAAAAAAAAAAACAAGCAAACAAACAAAAAACCAAAACCAAAAAAAACCAAACAAAAACCCCACCAAGACCAAAAAAAAAACAAACCAAAAAGCTGCAGGAAGAGAGCTGCTTTGGACTGGAGGCCTTTGTAAACACAAGGTGATGTGGTTATAATGTGATTTCTTCTGCCATTATTGTTCTGCACCTTCCAAACCTGGTGTGCTTTTTTAATATTTCTTTCATTATTTTTTTTTTTAATTTCATAGCCCCAAATAAGAGAACCTGGTCCATTCACAAGATTATTTTGTCACTTTATATTCCCCCCCAACCTGAGTGCTAAGCCTGGGA
Source organism: Calypte anna (assembly GCF_003957555.1). Classification (NCBI taxonomy): domain Eukaryota; kingdom Metazoa; phylum Chordata; class Aves; order Apodiformes; family Trochilidae; genus Calypte; species Calypte anna. The sequence continues at coordinate 17,220,685 of NC_044257.1, forward strand.
ACTACTTTAGGCAGTTTACTTTTAATAAGCTCCATACAGTTCTAAAATATAATCAAAATATATTAACTATTCTTTAGTCCTCTGCATTAGGCTGGAATCCTCTGTGCCCTTTCATGCCTGGAAAATGAAAAATTTCCAGCTTTATTCCCATGAGGGAAAAAGGTGTTTTCTGCAGTGGGTTTATTTCTTGCACTGCCTTTTAGATCCCTTATCAAAATGCCAGGCTAGAGCCTTTTCCATGGATAAGAGATGAAGACAAGGAGGCTGTTGCAGCACCCATGTTGCAAAGCTTTTCAGCAGTAGGTTTGGTGAAGATGGAAGTTGCATTAATATTTTTTTTTTTTTTTTACCAAAAGAAAGTGCAGACAGAGTCCACTAGAGGGTACAGCTCAGAGATGCAGAGCTCAGAGATGTGGAGCAGCTGCATCCAGGCTGGATGCTCCTTCCTTGGCAGGTGGAGAGGAGCCTCTCCTGCTCCTGCCTGGAGCCCATCTCCAGGTCAGAAACCACCTGCAGCTGGAGGAAAGGAAATCTCCAGTTGGGAAAGTTCTCTTAGTGAAAAGGGATCCCAACAAAGAGGTCAATTGCTTTTTGATTCCTATTGATTAGATACTCCTGGAAGAAAGACACCTAAGGGAACTACAACATCTTCTTCCTCTGGCTGTCTTCCTTTCTTCTCCTTCCTCATTCTTTAGGCAGGTTCAAAAGCCCTCCAGCCTTTGAAAACTTCAGCTGCCTTGTTCTGCTTTTGAGCATTTTTCTAACACATTAGGAAAAAAAAAAAAAAGGAAAGAAAGAAAGAAAAAAGCATAAAATCATCTGGAGCCTTTGGAATTACTGCTGGCTTGTGTTGCACTCAACAAGTCAGCAATTATAGCCTGAAATATTAAGTGGCAGGAAAATTGATGTCTTACCTTTCTCTTTTGTGTGTGTGTGTTTGAAAGCACAGAAAGACATGAAATAGACCTTTCTGGGGCAGGCTGGGGGCTAACACAACCTAATGTGATTACAAGGCAGGGGGTACTCAGGGTCATTGTGGATCCCAAACAGTGACAGCAATAAACTACTTATTGGCCCACTCCTTTCTTTTTTTTAACACCTTTGCCAGGACCAAATGCAGGAGAGGTCCAGAAGGGGGGTGGCTTTTATGGGATCACAGAAGGGAGCCATCAGAGGCCCTGAGGAATAACATTTTGGGCAAGAAAAGCCTCTTGTAGTTCATTCTTAGCAGTCAATCATCCAGCATGGGTAAACACAGTGAGATAACAGATGGGACCCCATGGAAGGGGCAGCTAAATGCACATTAACAACCCACAAATGTAGGCACAGGGGGGACCAGACCCACGGGGCTGTGTCCACCTCCTTCAGGTATCTCATTTCTCCTAGCTCTCAGAGGGCACTTTTGAAGGTTTGGCTTAAAAAAAAAATAAAAAAAGCTTTTCTTGCAGAAAACTCTGTGCCCTCAAATCTGTGGCATGACTAGGATAGGAGAACCCCCTAAGGCTGTGATTCCCACTTAAGTGGTAGGAGAACACCCTAAGGCTGTGATTCCCACTTAAGTGGCTTTACTAAGGAGATGCCTGCACCCAAATGACCATTGCTGACTGCAAACACAGGGCAGTGATTGGCCAAAACCAACAGTAATGGAATATTTTTTTTTTTTATCAGATTTCATCTCTTCTTGCTCAACTCAGTGGCAAAATTCCCCCGGATTTCTGGGGCTCTGGATTTTAGCTTCTTCCTGGGAGTGGGAAGAAAGTGAGATGATTCCGCCAGTTTTATCCTCCAAGCTGACAGCTACTGAGAAAAACCTTCTCTCCTGTAATCTGGGTCCATTATACTGGGATTAAGTTAAGGCGTGTAAGATTTCTCCTCATGCCTAAACCCTGAATTCTGTGTGTGTCCTAGCCTGGGAAGTTGTGACTTGGCTTCCACATGAATAATTCAGGCTCTTGCTCTGATGTGTTCTGCTGCCAGCAAAATGGTCATATTTTAATATCTTGTAGATGGATCAGAAAAGGGTGCCCCCTTTTAAAAACTAAGTTTTCATTGAGAGAAAGGGTTCAGATTGCAGCAGTCCCTTCTTGGAAGACTGATTATTTTGCTTCCTTCTGGACCAAAGCATACCAATGGTCCCATTTTTCTAAGCACTCCCTTCCCTCCCAAGTGCCAAGCCCCCAGATGGGGCTAGGAGATTTTGTTATGTTAGAAAAAAAAAAAAGCTGCTCAGAAAGGATCAATAGCAAGTGATCCTTTACCAACCTCCTCAACCTTTTCTCTGAAAGCAGTGTTAAAATTTCCATCCTCTTCAGTAAGAACTAGAAGAGAGGCTCTTATCTGAAAGTCAGTGTGGCTTGGGTATAAACACACCAGGCTGAGATGCAAATAACTTTTTGGTTTAATCCTGCTCTTTACTGCACTTTGGATAATCCTCTTTTTTTTTTCCTCGTGCCTCAGTTTCCCCATCCATAAAAAAGAAAAGATGCTGCCAATCTTTAAGACTTCAAAATGTACAGGGTTCACAAAAGAACTAGGAAAAACAACAGAGCATCTTTCTAGTCACTTCCCAGAATAATTTTTGCTGTTGCTGTGATAATAAAAGCCTGATATTCAAGAGGTCTGGTACCCTGTAGTCCCCCACATCCTTAAGTAGATAAAACTCTTCGAAGGAGAAAGCCTGAGGAAACAGAATCAGGACTTAAATCTTGTTAATTCTCCTTAACCCATGCAGCCCTCACCACAACACAGATCCAAACAGTTCACACCAGTGACAATTCAGAGAATTTTCTTCTCAGCTACTTTGCTGTGTCCACCTCCAGGGCCCAATCCTGCTGGGATGCTCCATGGATACTTGGTAGTATGGATACATGGACCTGATCCTGCATGATCCTGGCTCAGTGACATCTAGGAGGATTATTGGGTTCTATTTTCCTTTTTTTTCTTTTTTTTCTTTTTTTTTTTTTAATTTTTCTGCACTGTATATGATGTTTCCTTTCATCACCACCCTGTGTACATGGTCAAACATTCAACTTTATCAAGAAGTGACAGAAAAAACACCACGGATAAAGACTCCTGTCACTCCACCCAGATTATCTTTATTTGTTTTGTGGGCAAGCAGTGAGCTTTTAAAGGTTTTAATCCACAGCATTACAACCCTCCAAACAAAAAAAAAAAAACCCAAGAAAATGGATTTCTCCTGGCAAATCAACTCAAACAGTGCCCTGTCTGAAGGGCACTAGATAAATATTTGCATATAGGGATCGACACCCCCAGCCTCTCTGTAGGCTAAAGAGGCAAGTGTGGGTTTAATGGTTATATAGATAAGCCCTTATCTAAAAGATACACCACTTAGCTTTACAGTCCCCACACTTACTCACCAATTACTAATCATCCCCGGGTTGATGGCACTTGGGTCCCAATTACGGTGAGAAGAGCCCCGGTTACCTTCGGCAGCCCCAGAGAGCTAAACCGGGACTTTTGGGTGGAAAAAGAAGCGTTTTAAAGGGGGTCGGGTAGCTGAAAGAGTTTGGTTTATTTTTTCTGACGCTGCTTTGAGCGAGCAGCGTGCTCCCTGGGCATTAAAAAAACACCAGGCAAGGGAGAGGAGGCTGCAGCTTGGAGCATATTTGGATTTATCGGGTCAAAGCCATCAGAAAACATAATTTTATTATTATTATTATTATCACTGTTATTTTCTTCTTCTAATTAATTAGAATTTTTTTTATTCTTATTTCGTAAGCAATTCTTGGGAGGGACTAGAAAGGTGGAGGGAAAATCGGGGGAAAACTTCTGGATGTTTTCTCGCTGCTGCTGTCGGAGCAAGGATGCTGCCCGCAAAGGGAGGGGAAGCAGCGCCGGGCCCCCCTCCCAGGTGATGTTTATGGCACAGAAAAATCCCAGTATCCCGGTGTACAATGGCCACACTGTAAATACGTCCTTTCCCATCATGTCAGAAGCTAAGATCGTTAGTTTTGGCTGGAAACAAAATAAATTACATGCAAACTGCTCTGCCAGTGGGCAGAAAACACACACTGCTGCTGTAATGTTTCTCATTATATTTCCCCTTTGTTCCTAAAAATGACTGAGTTATTGCATAATGCAGAAATCGAGGAAAAGGGAAAATATATCATCAGGTTGGAAACGAAGACAGCTTGACAGTTAGAAAGGTAAATGCATGCTCGATTTCTTTTATATAAAACAATTCCTCTCTAAAACTAGTCATCGAAGTAAAAAAAAAAAAACCCTATTCAGACAAATAAATTGTTCGTCTCCTCTACGTTTAATCCAACCTTGAAAAAACTCCAGAAACTCGTCAGAAAGGTGGTGTGTTTGGGTTTTTTTTTTTTTCCCCCTTTCTTGATTCTTGAATTTTCCCCCGAATTTTGTATGCGTGCGTCTTAGTAAGGCAATAAAACTCAGTTTTCAAGGTTTTGGGCGCCTCGAGGGTACAATGAGTTCGGATGTCAAATGCATCAAATAACTAATGAAGGGATTTCAAAGGTCTCCAAAGTGTCCATAGCAGCAATTTGTAGCTTTTCATAAAGGTAAAGCCCATTCTCGACACGCTCCTGGGGTGTGTTTTGTCTCAAGGTTTTCCGGCTGCTCCAACTTCAATCTTTTCTTTTATTTCGATTTTTATATGGTTTATAAACTCCCCAGACTCGTTGTCATAGGGGTTGCGGTCAAATCAGGTTAAATCATCATCATCATCTTCAAGCAAGGTCACGCCAGAATTACTCGGAAAGGGCAAGTGGAGGGGGGGGGGAACCCCAAACATGTGCATCATGGGGTGTTAAAAAGGGGATCGAGAAGGTAAAACGATATGGGGGGGAATCCTTTCCCAAGAAAACATTTTACTATGCAAAACTCTTGTTTGTGAGGGAACGGAAGGGAAAGTAGAGCTGCTTTTTTTTTTTCCTCCTCCCTCTCCCCGTCTCCCGTTTTCCCCCATTTTTTAATTTTTTTTTTTAACTTCTTCCCCCTTTCCCCAACCCCCCTTTCCATTTCTCTTATTTCAGCTTCTTTTCTGCTAAACAAATACTCTTTCTGGGTGCGCAGGAGGGTGACAGTGAGGGGTGGTGGGGGGAGGCTGCGGTGGGTCCGCGGCTGCTCCCAGCGCTCCGCCCGCCTGCGCTCGGCTCTCGCCCGGCCCGGGGCACTCGATTCCGATATTTTACCCCTGATTTGCTCTTCATTTCCCTCCCCCACCCCAGACCGATGCTAATTTAGAACCCAAACCAAACCAAAAAAAGAAAAAAAAAACCAACAACCCCCAAACCGTCCCATCCCGCATCTCATCCGTGAAGTTTCGCAGTTTCCAACCCCTCACCCCACCCCCGGGATTTCGGGGTGGGTGTTTCTGTAATTCCTGGGCAAGTGAATTTGCCTTTGCCAGCTTTCTCCAGCCTTTTGACAAATCCAGAGCTCAATTACCATCGCTGCAGAGCAGTACCTTTGAACTAAGCTCCTCTAATAAATTACCCGCACTCCCACTTGCAGATAGCGCTGGTTTGTTCCCCTCCCGAGAATTAAGCGGTCAGTAAAGGAGCTCTTAAGGCGAACAGGCCAGTGTTTGCTGGAAAAACTCGTTGGCAGCTCGCTCTGTCATTAATTATGAACTCTTCTCGGCTGCCAAATTAAAGACATCACCCATAAAAGTAAGGGGAAAAATTGAAAAAAAAAATTAATAAAAATTAAAAATCTCTGCTGGATTTTTTGCAGCCGTATTGCAGGGGTTTTTTCGGCGCGGTAAGAATGGGGATGAAGATGGGGATGAGGATGAGGAAGGGGATGGAGAGGGGCCAGGGGCCGAGCTGCGGGACTGTTGTCACCCTGAAAACAAAAGGGCTATTCTGGAGCCCACAGATCAGCAGCAGTAAAAGCTTTCCTAAGGCACAGATCTCTCTATGAGGTTAGAACAGCAGTGTTAATCTTCTATTCAGTGTTTACAGAGCCAGCTCATCCGTGGGGTGGGTGGAAGGCAGCCAGCTCGCAAGAGAACGCGCTTTATTAAAAAACACGGAGTTCTGTTGGTTTTAGCAGTGACCCCGGAGCGTGTCCCGCATTTTTGGGGGAGGGAAGCTCGTCTTGCCCGGGGCTCCCCCACCCCACCCCCTCAATCCCGGCCCCGCACTCTCCGGGGGGCGACAAGAGGAGGGGGGGATAAGGGTGGTGGCATCACCTTCAGCAGCATCTGGCGGAGCCCCCTCCTCACCTCAAATCCCTGTGAGAGGCTGTGGTGGGTGACCTTCGCCTAGACGGGAGCCTAAAGAAGCCATCTCACCTCCCGGCAATGCGCGGCTGCCCGCGGAGCTCGTTCCCCCCCCCCAAGCCACCCTCTCCCCCTCCAGCCTCCCCCCCCCCATCAGCGATGCTGCGCTCACGGAGCTTTTATTTATTCATCTATTTGTTTGCTTTACGTAAGGAGGGGGGTGGGAGAGGTGGCTTTCGGTCCCTGTCAGCAGGCAGAGCCCATCATTTCGAAAAGGGCTGAAACAGGGGGAGGAATGGGGGAATTGTGGAAAACTTAGGAAAAACAGGCGCGAAAACAACAAAATAATCAATAATTAAATAGAATTCTTTAAACAAACAATCCAAACAACATCTCTCCTTACTACACTCACTTTTAGAAGAAATACCAGCACTCAACTTGCTCATTTCTCCATCCCGTTTATCCCATCCTTTGGGAAAGGAACCCAAGCCCTCGGGAAGAGCTGCGCACCCTGCGCGGGAGCTGCCTTTTAGCTCCTTTCGGTAACAGGAGGGCTGAGGGTATTTTTACCAGACAGGGAGGCACCGGGGGGGTTGAGGGGTGGTGAAACGAGCCCTGCCGGCCCCCCCGCCCCTGCCGCATCGAGCAAAATCAGCAAAACCGGGCGGCCGCACCCGCGGGAGATGCTAGAGGGTCCGCGGCCGCGTACCTGGCCCTGGGAGATGAATTTCCGCCGGGCAGAAATACCACAGTACCAGGGGATTGCGAGTCGGAGCGCTGCGCTCTGTGCGCGTTGTTCCGTCCGCGGTGCGAAGCGCCCTGCGCAGCGCGGGGCTGCGCGCCGGCCCTCGCTCCCCTCCCTGCAAAAACGCGCGGCCCCCGCGCGAATTCGTTGCATTTCCTCGATTGATTGTTTAGTTAGAGATTTTGCCAACTTCCTGATGGTTCGTTTTCTGATTCCGAAAAAGAAAAAAAAAAAAAAAAAAAAGAGCTAGAGAGAGAGAAGCGCATTTCCTTTCTTGACTTAAGAGGGAGAGAGAGAGAGAAGCGGAGGCTGGGGGCTGGTGGACTCATCGAGCTGTATGTACTGGACTTTTTCTCTTCCCTTTCTCGGTCCCGCAACTCTCCTCCTCCTCTTCCTCCCCTCCGAGCCCAGGGGTTGCTCCATCCCCTTCCCCACTCCGAGCTTCTGCCTTGCAAAACCCCACCGGGCTCCTGGGGCAGGGGGGATGAGGCATTGCTGCTCCCCTGACCCTGGCTGGAGGTTTTTGGTTTTGCTTCCTTTACTTTAAATTGCTTCAACTGTAATTCTTATATTATTTTTTTCCCCTCCCCTCGTCTTCTGATTTCCCATTTTGCATCCTATCCTTGCAGTGCTTGTGGCTACGAGAAGGGATCCAGCTGCAGAAAGAAAAGTAAACGCAGAAAGCTCTTCCACTCGTTTTTATTTGCTCCGGGTTTTCTGTTGTTGGGCTCATCTGAGTTTATTTTAATATTATTTCGATTCTTTTTAATTATTTTTTTTTTATTTTTATGAGAGCAGCAAAACTACCCTTTGCACCGGTTTTTTTTCAGCTCTACTCTCTTCAACCCTGCCCTTAACTCCACTGCTTTTAAAACTGCATCTTTCTCATAGCTGATGTTAATTCCTAAACTTACCATACTAGAATACGTTTGAATTAAGTGTGTGTGTGGGGAGAGGCTGGAAACCTTGGTGGAAGCTTTCTTTATTTAAAGAAAATTAGTCCTCCCCCCCTCACCCTAGCCCCCCTTTTAAACTACTTTGTGTGGGCTGAGGTTTCTCATTCAGATCAGCACTGACTTCAGATGGTTTTGCAGCAGGTCAGGAGCTGAAGACAAGCAGGGCCCTATCCCAAACCTCCTGAAATCAGCAGGAGCTTTGGATCAGGCCCTACAGAAATAAAGGAGAGAAAAATCCCCAGTATAATGCAAAGGAAAATACAGATGAGCTGGGGAGAGTGGGGCTTTGTTGGGCTGCAACAGGGAAAGCAAAACCCAATCTTCCTTTTGATAATCTTACACCCAAGTTTGTTGTTAAACACTGGAAATCTTCCAGCATCTTCAACTTTGGGCCTTGGTTTGGGAGTCAGTCCTAAAAGTTGGTCCAGTTTTCTTTTCTGCCCCAGGTTAAACCCCAGATTTTTGAATATCTTTTTCTGTGTGTGCTACAGATATAACCTTGCACATGTTTGTCAGCACTGACACATGCCTGCCTGGGAATCCCTGCAGAAAAGCATTCCTGGGAAGGAGCACAGCCAGCCAGCCAGATGTTTGCAAGGCAGCAGAAAGCAGCTACAAGGTGCAAAGGGCAGCTCAGGGCATATTTATCCTCTGTGTCCCTGTGCCTGTGTGTGTTGGGGATGGGGAAGATGAAAGTGTGTCACCACCACGTGTCCCCAGATTATTTTCAAGTAGCTTTGCAACAGGGGCACCTCTCCGAATGGTGAATGGTGCCATTCACCAGGCAGAGGTGAATGGGGAATGGGGGATTTCTGTGAGGATAATAAACCCAAGCAGCTACACCAGCCCTGCATCCCATGGAAAAGCAAGGTTTGGGCTTTAGGGGCATCTGCCTGGGAGACAGGGATGGCTTGAGATGGGACTCAGTTCAAGTGTTGACACCTCACAAGGCAATCCAAATATTTGTCCAGCCTTTGCTGCAGGATTTGGTTATTCTCCCACTGAAACTATTGCTTTCTAAATTAAAAAAAAATAAAAAAAATTAATTTTTTAATGCTGTTCAAGCCAAGATTTCTTATCAGGAGAGACTTTTGTGCGAGGTGCAGGCTCTCCATTAGGTGGCATTGCGACTTTGGCAGTGCAAGAAGGAGCAAGTGGCTTCTTGCGTTGGTCGAATTCTGCTGCCGAGGTGTCTATTTGCCTTGCAATTCCAAGCGTATTTATCTTTTCAGCACTTGTTATATGCTTATGGTACAATTTGCCTTATCAACACACAGTTTAATAGTTTTTATCGGGGAGGTTTCTCTATAGAGAGAATAAAAATCAATACTTTGGTGCCCTGGCTGCACGTTGCATCTACTTTTAATGCAATTATAAAAATAATTGCTGATTCTACAGCACTTAAAAACCATAACACTCAAATATAATGTATAAAAGATTACCCACAGCACTTCCCTATTTTCCAAAGCTTCAAACAACCTGGAACTGCAGCTCTTACCTTGCAAGGTAGCTGCAAAAACTGGCAAATGAGTTTCACAGACTTACAACTCCTGGCTGTGTTGTGTTCTGCACAAAGATAACATGGCAAGAAGAAAAGGAAATGTTTTTTGAATATGTACAGCACAAGTTGGTTTTGATCTGAGAGAATGCAGATCCTGTTTTAAATAATAAAAATAATTAACAGTCTAATATATGTGGGTATATATGTATATAAATTAAGGCAATTTTTTTCCTACTCACGTTTCTGTCCATGGGAATTCTTTTACACCTCATCTCAGCATTTTTTTTTATTTGAAAAAAACCCCTTAATTGTTAAAAAAACCCCTTTATTTTATTTGCAAAGACAGGGACTGTTTTAATCATAAAATAATTAGCCTAATTTGATTCACACTGGTTAAATCTCATTAACTAAATTAGAGCCAGTCCCTTATTTACAATGAGGTTAGCAAGAGCAGAATGAATCTCAAACTGTTTGTTTTGTTTTGTTTTTTCCCCCCTGACTTCTTGCTGTCATTTAATTTAAAGGGCAGACTTCACATTTATACTCATTTGGGAAAAATGTCCTGAAGAATTAAATCTATTTTCCTCTCAAGCCACTGTGTTTAAAGGAGCTTCCCTGAAATGCTTTAAAATCCTGATTTACAAAGACTGAACTGTGGATTTTGTCAAAGTTTTGACTGGTATGGGAAATGTTAGCTTGCTATATATATATATATATGAAAAATATATATTCATATTAATGGCTAAATAGATTTTAATTAACTGGGTTTTATTTCTTTAGAAAAATATTGTTATTTTAGTCTATGAACTTTCCTTGCAGTACAAATCGTTTTCCACTTTTGTTTTCTTTGCATTTGTTTCCCTGAATTAATTATCTGAATAAATGTTAAGAAGTTGGATTTGTTGGACTTCTTTTAAGTACCTCTTCTGCCTTCCTGTGCTCTCAAGGGATGGAATCCTCTGCTTATTTTGACAACTCAAGTTTTCAAAAGGTTTTGGTTTTTTTCTTTTTATTTTTTAGTGTAGTGATTACAGAAGAACACTTTTATTTGTGCATGTGAGACAGTAAAAATGAATTAAAAATTTCACTCTAATCCTTTAGTTTGCTAGACTCCAGAAATAATAAATCAAGCATTCATCTCCCAGATACATTTCAAAACCTAAGTTTGAAATAGTTTCCCAATAAACTTCTCCAGAGGGTGAATTAATACCAACTTTTATATCAATATATCTGTAGAATAGTGGCTTTAAATCTCAGGAGCCCAATGGGAACACCTTAATCCTGTTCTGTACCAATTAAGCACAGTGATGACCAAATTCTTGTTTATTTAAAGGTCATTTTTCCCCTTTGCAGAGTCAGGGGGGCCACGGCCATAAAGTTCCGTGGCTCATTCCAGCAAGTTTGAGTTGGGTTATCTAAAATTGTAGAAATTCAAACTAGGTTTTTGCCCTTGTAGGGAAGAAAGGGACAGCCAGCTGAAACAAAACCAGCCCAGCCAGAGCAAAACCTGAGTTTTAAAAGAAACGTTTAAATTGGTTAATTATGCAGCACTGAAGCTTCTCAGCATCTTCTGCATGAAGGCACAGGTACATTCCTGTTTGAAGCAATGGGTAACTTTTTCTTTCATTATTTTTCCTTTTTATGAAGGTGTATTTGCTAGGGAGGTTTGGGGTTTTTGTTTGGTTTTTTTGTGGGTTTTTTGATTGGGTTTTTTTTTGTCTGTTTTGTTTCGGTTTTATTCGCTGAAGTAACCACTGTCATTCATCACCAATATTCTAGCAAACTGGAATTTATGCCCTGCTCTTGGTGCGGTAATAATGATATCATCATCCTGAGCTGAAACAAAGCAGAACTTCATTTAGAGGGCAGAGGGTTAGGATCATGAGGGAGAAATCCCAGGCCAGATCTTAAACTAGGGAGAAATCGGTGAATTCCCATGAAAAATCAACGAGGAGCTGGAGTGATTTTTAATTTTTTTTTCATTTTTTTTTTTAACAATCCCCCCTGGGTAGAAGAAAACTGATATCACAGTCAACAACCTCAGATTTTAGCCTGATGTGTGGAAATTTCACCATCCATTACCTGCTTTTGACCTTTAGGAGGGCAGCAGAATAAGCAGAGGGCGAACGCCGGGGGAACGGCACGGCCGCCCAGACAGAGTTTCTCTTTCATACAGGGAAATGAGATGGAAGAAAATTGAAATGTATTTTTCTGGAGCAGCTCACAGCAAGAATCATCCCCTCTTAAAAACATATATACACACAAATGATCAGTGTGGCAAAGGGAATTCAAACTTTTCCCTGGCTTTTTCTAGCACGGTGAGGCCCCGGCTTGGACTGCGGCGCAAACTCCTGGAAAGTTCAACAGAACAAACAAACAAACAAAAAAAGGGGATGTGTAAGCTCTCAGGGTTCAGGTTACTCTGCTTGCCTACTCATCACCCAGCACCGTCTCTTCTAGTAATTTTTAACTACATTTTAAGGTCCTTGCACACTGCAAATTGGATGGTTTGACTCCTCTTCATGAGAGAAGCAAATACGCGCAGCGTTTAGGGGAGTAGGAGATCGTGGGATGAGGCTTGAGAGCTGCAAATTGTGGTCTTGGGCAACGATGCAAGTCTAAATAAATCCTTAAAAACTCCAGGAAAAGTGCTGCACGGTCCTTTGAGTGAAAATGAAATGGTAACAATAACCATTTAAAAAAATCTCGTGGAAGGTCCAAACTCTGCTGTAAGTTACCGCAGTGAAAATTATTCTGTAGTGATGACTCCAAAGGCCAGTTCTTAATAACAGGAAGATGGCAACTCTATTTTGGTGCCTTAAAAGCAATTCAGCAGGAATAGATGCCCTTGCCCAATCCTGGTATGAATCTGCCTTTATTTCAGCTCTTGATGGATCAGGGTTTTCGGGGGGGCTGCCTTTCCCATTACTACTGGACCATTTGAGACGTTTTCTTACCTTAATAATGGGTTTTTTTAAAAAAAAACCAACAACAAAAGACATAAAAGCCATAGGCTAGCTGTGATGCTAACTGAAGGTGTCCACATCCACCTTCCCACCAGCCTTAGGAAGTGTTTCAAGCCCAAATCCAAAGCACAAACCCTGTCACCAGCAAATCTCTGGGGCTCCCACACGCAGCCGGCACGAATATGGATGGGGGGGTTAGGGAAGTATTAGCTGCTGAATGAAAGCAAGGAAAGTCTCTTTTGCTCATGCTTTAAATAAAAAAAAAAAATTGGTTTTAAAAGCACATATTCTATTTATTCAGTTTTGAGTTTGGCTGAGGTTTGTTATAAAAATAGTGCCATAATTTTTTAAGAAACATTTTCTGTTTGGATAGATTAACTGTACACGCAAGCACTTTAGCTTTTGATTCCCTTCAGTAATAGAGTAATATTCATTGCTGGCATCAAAAGCTGCTCTTTAATATAAACAGTTTGGGAAATCTTCCATGCCAGGCAGATAAAACCTCTTTGAAATGTGGGGTGGTGATGAGCAATTGTCAGAGCATCCGATCCCCCCTCTCTGCCCTCAGGTCCCAAAGCTGAAAAGGCATCACCTGCAGAAGTGCATCTCCTCCAGTGCTCTGCTGCAAATGCCCAGTGGAAAAAAAACTGTTTGAGAACAATATTATTGCTGAGCCAGTCGATTGCATGGGGTAGCACTGTGCTTGTCAGGGGGAAAAATAATCCAGGTGTCAAGACAAAGTGGGGTCTCCCCTTTTCCTACTGTACCTCTTACATCGAACCCTATGACACCCAGCAGGACCTTGGTGTATCTTTCCCAGCTCACCTTGTCTCCTCAGCTCCCCTTTGGAACAAATATTTTTGCTTTCTATGAAGTGTGGGGGAAGCCTGACTGAAGTGACAAGAGCTGGGGGGGCAGCAGATGGAATGCTGTCCCCTTCCCCTCTGCCCTTGCTTCCACAGAGCTCCTTGCGCCCTTTAAGCTGTGTGCTCCCAGGTTGTTTTGCAGCTCCCCAAGAATTCCACTGATGTCTTGAGAAGCTTATTTATAGCCAGCATTTTGTGTCTGCTAAATCAGGAAAAGATTCACCTGGGGTGACTTTCCAGGGGTGTCCCCGTGCTGCCCTTCCCAGTCCCAGCACAACCGTCTGCTCCGGGCTCGGGTTTTGCATGGAATTCTTTTTGCCTCCCAAAGTCCTTTTGTGAATCCTGCAGGATTTTCTGAGCTGGTATTTTTATGATATATATTCAGGCCTTTGGAAAAGTTGCATTTTGGGGGTTTTCTGGTTTTTTGCAGTGTTTTTACTTCAGTGCACACACAGAAGTGCTGCAAACACAACCGTGAATGCACCCAAACCCTGATCCTTCACTGAGCAGCTCACTGATCTTTTGACATTTTAATTTCACCTCCTTTTTTTTTTTTTTTTTAAGAGAATTAGTGGTAACCTTATCTCTCATCAAACTCCAGGATTTTGTTTAATTCAATTACACCTATCTAGGTTCTTTTTTTCCTTTTTGAGCTTTACTGAAGTGACACAGAAGGTTATATTTCTGTTTCTGAGAAAACTGAAACCACCCTGCAGTTACCTGAATTTTTTTTTGTTTGTGTGTGCCCAGTAACATCTCTTACACACCTTCAAAACCAGAAAGTTCTCATTTGTTCTTTGTTACATATAACAAACCCATTTTAATTATGTTCTATCTTCAAGGAGTGGGAAAACATTGCAGAAGCAGTGTCGATGGTAATAGAAAAAAAAAATATTAGGAAGCCCCACACCTTTTTATGAGTTCTTTTTGCCTGGCTTCCTGCTAGCTTCCATCCCCTTCTCCTTGTCTGTGAGACAGAAATCACCTTGGGACTGGGAGACATGTGTGTTTCTCATAACAATGTGGCCAGGAAAAAACCTTCTCTTTGAATCCAAAGAGATTTTCTTCTCCAAGAGTCTTGAGGGAGGAACTCTGCTGCTGCTGGTATTTATCAGCCTTTCCACCTGTCTGTGGGGATAATTCACTGGGGTTAATATCCATCCCAAAGTCTTTGTTTTGAACACAGACCTGCTGCAGAGCTCTCTGCTTTCCTGTGGGGTCTGCCCAGTGTGGGACCAGGCTGGGTTCCTGGAGGTTGCAGACAGATGGCCATGGGACATGGGATGTTCTCCCAGGTGTCTGATGGAATTTTATTGAGTCACAGAACAATTTGGGTTGGAAAGAATTCTTAAAGCTCATCCAATCCCAACCCTCTGCCATGGGCAGGGACCTTTCCCACTCACCCAGGTTGCTCCAAGCCCCATCCAACCTGGGCTTGAACACTTCCAGAGATGGGGCTGCCACAGCTTCTCTGGGCAACCTGGGCCAGGGTCTCACCACCCTCATAATGAAGAATTTCTTCCTCATGTCTGACCTGAATGTCCTCTCTTCCAGTTTGAAGCCATTACCCCTTGTCCTAATGGATCCTGTCCCTGTTTTTCTGCCTACACATGAGCTGCCAATGCTTGGGGGTTAGACAGAATTATTTGGCTACTCCTGGGAAGGGAGTTTCACCCATTTTCTTTCTGTGACACAACTTCTCAGCCAGCTACTGAACTGAGATTCTCTTGCCCTGCCCAGTTCTTTCTTTTCTAGGTAGATGAGAAGCTTGTGAGGGAATAACAGGGGGCATCACCCTTTCTTTGTACCCCTCTGCCTTCCTGTGGGCTGAAGGACTCCAGTGATGTGTTGAAGTGGGTGCTGTCATGGCATTTAAGGGTGATGCAGCCTGTTGACTCTGTTGATTTTTACACAGCTTTGCTCAAAAATTATCAAAGCTGAGGCTGGGCGTCAGCTCACATGGCCAGGCATGCACAGCTCCTGCACCACGCAGGTGGATTGGTATGTGGAAAGGTCACACCTACCCACTTCTTAGGCCTCTGGTGTGAAAGATAAAGCCATCTGGTCACCATTTGACAGCTTCAGTTGTAATGACACCATTTGGTGGAGGAATGGCTTTGAGCCACTGTTTGAAGCTGCCGTGCATCAGCTATCCCAGCGCCGAGCTGGGGATTGAGTCATCCCCCAGAAGCTGAGTTCCTGGAATGCACCTCTCTTCATCTCCTTGCTCTGCTTTTTTTCTTTTTTTATCCTCCTAACATTTTTTTATCTCTTCAGGTCCTTCACCCTGATGGGAAGTTTGGAGGGTGGGTTGTTGAGCTTAAAGAATTCCGGTTGCTGATAACCAGGAACACCTGCTGGCCCATTACCCGGAACAGGAGGAGAAGATTGGGGCATCTCCAGCTAAATTCCAACCCCCTGCAATATGGAAGTGTTTAAAGGAAGACCTGCACAGCTCAGGGTAGCAGAGATCTGAACCTTTAAATTACAGCCATTCCCAGCCTGACCAGAAAGTAAATAAACAATTCACAGCTGCATGGGCTAAACACAGAAACACATCTATCTCTTCCAGGCCTTGATTGCTGAACAAGTAATTAAGTGGGAAATGTGAGCCCTCAATGTCAGTGTGAGATGATAAAGGGCTCCAGTTGTAAATTAACTGAACTCTCCCCTCGATATTAACCCTTCAGGAGCCCTTGGGTGGCAATGGGTGCCTTAGCCTGGCTCTGCTGCAATTTGCATGCAATTATTCCTGACATTTGCCCCTGGGAATACGGAGCTGTTATTTTAACAAATTAAAAAAACAAGGGAGAGGGAGTGAGCACAGCACACCCTGTAAGATGGGGAGGTGGAGTCCCAGTTCATGGCTCTGCCAGGCTCCTCCATCACCTTCCCCTGGGGGCAACCTTCCCCCTGGGGAGAGCAGAGGTGCCAAAAAAGCAAAAAGCTGCTTAAGCAGTGAGATAAAGGGGGGTGCTAACTCAGATAACCATCAGTGCCTTGGAAAGAGTGACACCAGGGTTCACCTGGAGAAGAAAGATCCAATCAGTGACCTTAAATTGAAACATCATCATTTGTTAAGTCATTTATTAATTTGTTGTTGTTGTTTGTGGTTTGGTTGTTTGATTTTGGTTTTATTTTCCTAGTTGGAAGGGAGCTTACTTTTGATTTTGTGTGGTATTTGGTGATTTATCTTCAGGACTCCTGCAGTCATAAGACATTACTCATTGTTCATTTGCAGAGGCAGATCTTCTAATTCTTTCAGTTTGTGATGAAAACTTGGACAAAGTGCATCAAGTGTCCAGTTTTCAACCCAAGGGACTGGAAACTACAACACAAATAAAATTCATTCAAAAGAGACATTATTTTTTTGTTTTTAAACTCGCCGTTTTTAAGCCATACAATAATTTTTGAGGTCTTAATACCAGCTTTGAAACTTGTGGGTTTGGCTGTACAATCTTTAGATGACTCATAAGCTTTGAAAACCTGTTTGATGCTGAGGCTGGACTTGACCTGACTGTGAAGCATCGTATGATTGGGATGCTGGAAGAACAGCTCTGGAGATCTGGATCTTGGGATCCCAAGACCATACAGGGCACTTTAGGTGTTTGTTGGCTCTTTGCTGAGTGGCAAACATGTGAGGAGGGCCAAATTTTGCTGTCAGTTTGTATTGGGGATTGGCAGAGCCTCCTCTTTGCCTCTGGCCTCAACACACTTGTTTGGGCAAGCTCGGTCGGGCCACTTTGTAGAGTGGGAAAAGAAAGGGAAATTTATGGCCATGTTTGGCAAGGTGAAGCTGAATTCCAGGCAAGACCTCTAGAAATAATATTTGAACTATGGCTCAACCCTAGGCCAAAGAGATTGGTTCTCAGGGGGAGCCAGCATTGTTCTTTCCCATCACAGTGGCTGCAGAGGAGCCCAGAATGAGGACATGGGCAGGAGAGACCAACTCAAAACCACAACTGCAGTGATGCTGGGGTCCATTTTGGGCTTCAGACAACTTAAGACCTAGGTAAGAAGTCAGCAAATGCAAAGCTCCAGAGCTAAACAGGATGAGTTCAGGCAAGAGAGTTTCTTTTATCTACTGGCTTAGCATACAAGTGACCCTGCTGGTGTTTGGCATGAGGCATCCCAAGCTAAACAGATAAATCCAGAAGTTCTGTTGTTGCACATCTGAGCCTATTATGAGAATTTTAACTCTTGGACAAAGCTTGCTGCCCTTGGCTTTTGTGCCATAAGTGTTTCATCCTTTTCTCTAAGATTCCTTCATGTCTCTATCACCTTTCCTAAGGCTCTCCCCAGGTGAGAAGAAAGCAGTAGCAGATGTAGAAATGAGGCTCTGGTGCAGCTGCAGTGGGGAAAGACAGGGCTAATAACTGAATCACTCTTTTTTAAGGGAATTTCGTGAGATTATGATATGAATTATCTGACCTAGTCCCTGCCCCAGGAGTAGTTCTGCTCTCCTCTGCTCATAGAACACAAAGAAACAAGCAGCTCAGACACATCTTGCTGCCTGTTTGGGTACCCCAGGCATTCTCTGAGCTCAAATCTACACAGAGACAGACAGGCCAATTTATTATACTTTTTTTTTTCAGCTTTAACTCATCACCTCCTCTTCTTTCCCTGTCCTGAAGCAAGTCTTCACAGCTTGACTTGAAGCCATGGTGAGAGCTGTGCTCAAAATGCTGCTGTGTGAGGCTGTATCCCAGTTCAAGGAGATCAGACATCAAATCCCTGGTTGCATCCCACCCCTGGGCATCCTCCTGCTGCCAGCTCCTGGGACCACCCCACTCACGATGCCAACAGCAGATGGGGACATCGGGTAACCAAGCTAGGGATCTCCTGATTAACCAGAAAAACCTCATCTTTCCCTTGTCCCAAAGCATCTCTCTTAAAAAAAAAAAAATCAGCTCCATTTAACACAGATGTTTTTTTTCAGAGCTGAAGCCACGTAGAAGCAGGGATCCATCCATTTTAGGTTCTCCTTCCAGTGAGGGGCCCTGGGAACTGGGCAGGGAGACAGCAAACTTTCAAAAACCAAGCTGTGAAGGAGCAAGAACACTCCTAAAATGTCCCTTCTCAAAGGGAACCTCCCTTTTGGGTCTAAAATACTATCTTTGTTACCACCCTTGGTAACCTCTTTAGCAAAGAGCTGAGTGTTATGAGAAAAGTGCTGAGTATGGGTGGGAAGACAAGAAAACAAAAGGAAATGGAAGTGCTGGAAATTGATTTTCCATCTGAATCTATTCTTCTGCCTCATTATTTTTTAAGAAGACATTTTATGGAGTTTATTGCACAGCTTCATATTTTCTTTCAGGGCGTGTTATCTTTTGTGACTTATTTTAGACTTAAATAAACCTGAGTTACTAATTAAGGCTAGAAATGGAAATCCAAAGATTTGCTTCTCATCAATGCCAAGAGGCAAATCCTTTAATGCTCTGGGATTTTGCTCTCTAGCTTTAAATTTCCCATTGGTATTTAGTAATCTGCTGATTGCATTTACTTTAATTCTTTGGTCTTCAGAGTTTTCAGGCTAAGGCACTCACTTACAGTAGCCCTGCACGTTCAGGGCAATTAGTTACAAGCTGTAGTGTTGGTTGTTGGGGTTTTTTTAATAATTTTTATTAAATTCCAGCTTTGTTTTTCCTCTTGAGTTCCCAACTACTGTGTTATATCATCCTAATAAGAGTTGTACTCTGGCTGGACAAATGGCAACATATTGCAGTGTCCTGTGGGAGCCATGACATCATTTCCAATTTGCTTATCTGAACTCCTTCAAAAATAGAAGAGTGATTGGTGAGCAACTGAGCTGCATTTTCACTCCAGCCCACCTCTTCTTGCTCTGATGTTATGGGAACTCTGTCACTCTGCAGCTCCAACCCACGGGTTGCTCTCTGGGGACCTCAGCTATACCTCTTTCCACCACTTCTAAAAGGGATGGAGATGTTGAGTGACCCTTAAATCCATCTTCCCATTCCCAAGGTCTAAGGAGAAGGAACTGGGGATGGGAAGGAGGGGACACTGCTTGCTTAAATGCATGTCCCTCACAGTTTGCCTGCAGACTTAGAGGTGCCAAGGAC
Organism: Calypte anna; assembly: GCF_003957555.1. Lineage (NCBI taxonomy): Eukaryota > Metazoa > Chordata > Aves > Apodiformes > Trochilidae > Calypte > Calypte anna. Next base: position 17,240,010 of record NC_044257.1, read on the forward strand.
ACTGTCCAGGCAGTCTGGTGAGAGGGTCACAGGAAAAATAATAGAGATTGGTGAAATGATTAAGAGAAGCTTGGGAAAAAATGTTTTCATGGGAGATGAAGAGAGGCCTCCTGACAGAGCTGGTTTAACCTTGGCTGTGGGCACTTCCTTGCTTATGAAATTAGGGCTGAGGGTAGGAATGTTAGAAGGGGATAAGCAGGGACTAAATCATTAAGTACTTGTCTAAACTGACCCAAACTTTTAACTTTTTCTGAAGCCACATCCATCTCTGCCCCAGGAAAGATAATCCAGACATTAAGTCTTTAATAAATCCTTAGCACTCAGCCAACTGAAATGTTTTATTTTCCTTAGCTGAGGGTCTGACCACGCTGTCCACTCTCATTTTGCAATAAGGACCTTCAAAGTGGGAGGGCAATGCCAGTTTTTACAATGCTTTTTTTTTTTTTTTTTTCCATTTTCTTACTTGTTTCACTTATTGCAGAGAGCAATTCAGGCACTAAAACTTGTGCTTGGACTTTCTCTCTTCTAACAAGAGTAAGCATTTAACTGATCTTATCCTTTCTCAATCCAGCATCTCTTAGAAACATCTCCCCTCCTCCCCCAGCCAGGATGCTCTGATGCTCTTTTAAGCTCTGACTCTCAGAATCTGGACAGTTTAATTTTTTTCTAGCAAGATGGGGAAATTAGGTCTGATAAGAGATCTAAAGCAGCATTTTGGGAGTGATTTGGGAAAAACAAAATCACTTTGTCACTCTTTCTTTCAGTAAAACCAGTGCCATGAGCTCCTGGATACCTGAAAAGTGAGTGAGGACCAAAGGCTGCAGCTCCCTGCAGTGAAGGTGACAGAAGTGCAGGAGGAAAACCTGTTTACATCACTGAGATAACCTATTTCTTTAAAAATAGCAAGGTCAGAGAGGCAATAAAGCTGTCAGCATGGCAATTGCAGTGGTTCCAGCAGCAGGAGGGCTGTGGGGATGCTCAGCAGGCTGGGGACCAGGAGGCTGGGGAGCTCACAATGAGGATTTGTGCCAATGATGTTTCCAGATTAGCTCCTCCTAGGCCCATAAAAATCTTCTTTGTATTCTATTTTGTTGGCTTTTTTTTTTTCCTCTTTAGTTGTTTTTTTTTCCCTCAATGCAATGATAGATGGAGAGCCCATAAAACCTCATGGCACCATGTCTGAAATCCCTAAGCCCCTGAGCCAGGTGTGGAGCAAGTGGTCACTGAGCAGGCTTCCACCCAGCCCTAGGTTTGGCTCGAGTGTGTCCATTTTCTGGTCATTGGGATCCTTTGCTGTTTATTTGCTGTTTAAACGAGCACTTGACTGTGGGAATATTTCACACTGAAGTCCAGGCCAAGAGTGGAAAACCATGGGATCTGTTCAGCTAAGCAGCATTATGAAGGCATAGTCCAGGTGGGAGCACAGCCCAATATTGGTATTTTGTTAATAGTAAACACTCCTCCTAAAAAAAGGAAGGTGCTGTGTAGGGTTCACACCCTGCTGGGGCATGGGGGAAGTATTGGCTGTGGCTCTTTTCCTTTGGACAGAGTTTTTCCTTGGTTCTGTTCAGCTGAGCTTGGACTAGAGGTCCCAGTGATGCAACTGATGTGCATTTTGGGTGGAATTGTACAGTATTGATGCTGGTTGTATATGTGCAAAACAGGGCCTAGAATAAAATATTTCTTAGTATACCCAAAGTGAAAAAGAGACTTGATACCATGTAGCATGGCTTTGTCTATCAAAACAGGCAAGGCACCAAGGCTTTAAGAAATTAGGGGGAAATTTTAAGATATTTCCCAGCTTCAGATGCTGTGAAAATGTCAAGGGTTGAGTTCAGAGATGGGGAAGACCCAGAAAAGCATTAGCCTCATGGAAGCAAAATCTTGTTGGAGTTACTGTGGCTGCCATTGCCTCACACAACTTTTCCCTTCCTTTGCTGGTGGTTCAGCATCAGAGTCAGAGCAGCTCAAGGCAGTTAGGAACTAAAATTCCTCTCCATTCCACCCATCCTGTCCAAAATCAAATGGATGACAGAAATCCTTCTGAAAATGAAGCTTCAAATCCAAACTGCCATCACTGCTAAGAAGGGTTAGAGATGGGATGTGATTCTGAGCAACTGGATGGGATAAAATTGTGGGTGAGCAGAGAATTTAAGTTGCAGCTCAAAGAAAACTTCTGAAGAGTTTTTTTCTGTGCCTTTGTTACTTTGCACAGTATTTTTGTGTGCCATGGTATCTGCTGATTTTAAGTATAAGAGAAGCCTATTTCCATGGACTATTTTTGTTCTCTGCCAAGGAAAGGGAGGAGAAAAGAAAACCTGTTCTTGTAGCACTTCCAGCTCAAAGAGAAATAAAAAAAATCATTTGTGAGTGCTTTTCTAAATGGAATAGTTCATGTGAAGCTTGCCTTTAATCAGGTCCTAATTACTCCTTGGTGTTATGGTTAATTACCTTGATTCTTCACAGGTGAGCTGGACTTCTAAGGCAGGGAGGGAATTTAAACAGAATGATTTTTCAGGTTTTGGTTCTATTTACAGAGTGTGGTATTTCAATTTGAAGAAAAGCCAGGACCTGAAACTGAAATGCCAGTGTTCTCTTCGTGCTATAATTGGAATCTTTCAAGACAAGATTCCAATATTTGAAGGTGTTCACTGCAAGGTTTGGGGCCTTTCCCATCAGGTTTTCAGTGCTGATGTAGCAAGGATTCAACTCAATCTTGGCCGTGTTGTACTGAACTCAACGGGGATTTTATTCTTTGATTTCAGGCAGAGCAGCATTAGGCCAATGCTCAACACTTTTGGCTGTCCAAAAAACCCAGATAACCTGCTCTGGATCTTCAGGCTAAGCCCTGCAGGTATTCCTGGTTTTCCCTGAGTCCCCAGTAAAGTGCAGCCTTGACTAGAAGCAAGAATTTCTTCCTTGGTTGAACAAACCAATGAAACATTCCTGTTATTTGATGCTTCTTGGGAACAACCCTGCTTGGGAAGGAAGTTGAATGCTGTTAATTTGTGTTATGATAAAAAAAATAATCTTTTAATGATGGGACAGGTTTGGCCTCCAAATCCTTTGCCTCAGGGACTGGGTGTGAAGTAGCTCATCATCCAGGAGGTTGCCATGAGAAGAACTCTGTTTGTCCATCTGCCAAGCTCTTCCCTGCTGCTCTTCAAGAAACCAAGTTGCAAAAAGCTCCTTCCTCCAGTTTTTCAAGGACTGTCTTCAATTTGCCTTCAGGAAAAGGTTGAATTAGTGGGGGGTTTTTAAATCAAGAGTTGCTTCACACTAAAAACCCAAAGAACGAGATGCATGTATTGCAGGAATCACCTACAGTGGTGGTGACGGGGGTGGTAATAACTCTGTGCTAGAGGAACAAGTCAGCATTATTTTAAATCCATTCTTTTAAATCCATTCTTTCATCCAATGCAACAATAATATCTTCTGGACAAGGTTTTTTTGGAAAAGTTGAAATGTTTGCTTTACAAAACAGACATAAAATTTCTCCTTCAAGGTGCTAAATTTGTGCTGAGCTGGTCCAAAACACGACTGCATCTGGCTACGTCTGGTGTCTGCTACTAAAAAAATGTCCTAAATTCCAGACAACCTCTGGGGCTTTGAAATAAAACTCATTAATCCTGCATTTGAATTTAATATTTGAAATTTTATCCTAATCTTTTTTTTTTTTTTTCTTTTCTTCCATACGAATTAACTTCAGAAAACTTGGAAAGGAACAGAAGGGTGGGTTTTTTTTTCCTTGGATATTTTTTTTTTTTTTTTAAGAGAGAAAGACAGAACATTCTTAACAAAGGGTATAAAATTAAACTGGATTTGACCTCTGCCTTTAGCAGATTTTCCACCTGGTCTGTGCAGGAAATCAACTTCTATATAGCAGCTCTTTCATAAGGAATAACATACATGAGCCTGTAAGTGACAGTTTTTCTTGGGTGGACAACAATGTTAGTTACTTTTTATGATTAATTGATAAATGTTTTGATATGGTGCCTGGGCTCTGAGTCAAAAATCACTCTAGTTAGATGATCCAACACTTGGGAAGCTGAGCCAATTACAGCTCAGGCACAGTGAAAACAATTCTAAAATATTTGAGCCTAAAAATGTGCATAGTTGTTAAGGAATCTTACACGTGGGTGTATGGTGGTATCCTGAATTACAACTACTTGGTGGGCCAATTTCTTAAGGAATGCAGGGATGTGCAGGGATTCAAGACTCTTGCACTGCTATTTCAAAAGACTTGGAAAACCAGAAGAACCACACGGGCTCTTGTGGCTGGGCACGTGTGGAGGAAAACCAGACCATGGGCCAAAATGTACTTCTAGTCCCCCTAGAACAAAACAAATCCCTTTGGATTTGGGGGAAAGCTTTAGGTTTTGAGCTTTAGGTTTTAGGTCCTTCTTCCCTTGACTCCTAATCTCCTCTGAGTTTGTTCTTCTTGTTTTTTAGACTCCAGAATTTACTTTTTTACACCAGGGTTCCCACCTCGACCTCAGATTTGCACCTTGATTCTACACCCTGCTGTCTTTCTAAATAATCCATGAGAAGTAGGACTTCATCATTTCCATGGATAACACATCAGGGTGACACTGCTAGCAGGACAGCCTCGACCCAGAGGTCATGGGAGCACCCCAGCATTAGTCCAAACCTATTCTAGACACAGCTGCTTCTTGTAAGGAAGGTTCTCTATAAGAATAACCTACCTTGCAGTCAAAAGCTGCTTTCTCAGATTATTAAGGGAAAGAAAAACCATTCTGTATTTTTCTTTCCACAGGTAAGTGGATACAGAGGCATTTTTTGAGTAGGGTTCTGGGGTCATCAACTCGTAGCCCACTTGGAAAATTCCTTCTTGCAGGTTGCTAATGACTTGGGGTGTGACACAGTGCCAGCTGCTCCCACCAAAGGCAGTGGAAACCAAATATCTGTCTTCTTTTCTGGTTCCCCAGCCTGCATGCAGTACCTAAAACATCACGTGGAGGTTTTAGAGATGTATGCTTGGCTTTCAGTGCCACCAGAGCTCTGGAAAGTGGGAGGCAAACTCTTAAGCTTCAGAAATGTTGGTAGTTATGAGCTGCTCATCAGAGACCTCTGAATTTTTCATGCAAGGAGCTGATCCTTCCCCAACCATTTTATTGCTTTCAGTGGATTTTTATTCCAAGATGAAAACCAGGCATTGCTTTTGAAGAATTAATGTCTAATGGATATAGATACTCCTGGAGGCTATTTTACATCACTGAGGCCACCAGATCCTGCAGGACTTAGATCTGGACATCTGGAATGTTTTGAAGATGTTCAAATAGACTTAGACCTAGATATTGTTCCATCTTGTTATTCCCCTTGTCTCTTCTGATAGTGCAAGGTCCCTTCCAACCCCTAATTTTCTATGATTCTACAGAACGTGGTGGGGAGAGGTGAAGAAGATATTTTCAAATGGAAGAGCATCTTTCCTATCTGTGTTTTACAGTGAAAAGCCACAAAAAAGGATGTTTCCCCTAAATGCTTAAAAATCCAGCCTTCCCAGTAATTCTCTTATTTCAGGTACCACTTGAACATCGTGATCTTCCCTTCTTATCCTCCCTCCATCCCTTCCACCAGTTTGACCCCAGCTGCTGGACTGAAACACCCTCCTGCTTTCACTTTATTTAACACCAGAGGATCTCATTGTTGCTGATATGAAGGGAACACTTCTAGTAGCATACCATAAGCTTTACTGCTCATGACTTCTTAATCATGCAGATTTTATTTCATGTTAAGCTAGCAACTGAACTCTTTTAATAACAGTAAAATCTAATTAGGCTACTGGAGGGGAATAGAAGAATTTATACTCCTCCAGACACACAGACATTAGAAATTCCTCCTCAAACATACACACAGGCTTCCTGGCAGCTGTTTCATTCAAAGAGTGCCTAATGATCCTCCTAATTTGCACTTAGCAGATACTGTCAGGAGTTCCTTGGAGATGGAATATATACTTCTTTCATGAGATCATCCCGGGTAGCGCGGCCTCGTGGACTCCGCGTAGAGAAAAAGAAATCCCAGTTTCTAATCCCATGGCTCACACTACTCACTGTGTGGTCTTTTCTCTCTCAGTTCCTCCATGAGCAATCTCACATACCCAGCTCATTCATGGGGCTGTGATGATTACTCAGCCATTTGGCCGTGCTCTGTTTCTAAAGCAGAAGGCAGAGTGAAGGAGCTGAAGCGCTGGCATTCGAAGCCCAATGGCACCTCCAAAATGTCTGTCATTTTTTGGTATCAACTGATATCAAAGATTAATTTGGTTGCATTTTTGTCTTCATTGGGCTGGTAATTATTGGGATTCAAGTGTTAACAATTCAAGTGTTGCAGGTGAGAGAGCTGAGAAAGGGGTAAAGCTGTGCCCCATCTTCCTCAGGGGAAAAACACCCTCCATGTAAGGGGATGCATCTTCTCCGAGAGGCCATACAGCCAGACAGCACCTGGGATGTCAGGAATATCTCCATGGACACACTTCCTGGCCTTACAGCCTCATGGTCCACCCAAAGCCATGATGTCATCTCAAGTTTTTTACCCCTTACATCCAGAGGCAGCTCATCCAGCCAGAGGGTTCAAGCTTGGGGTCTCCTCTAGTTGGACAAGGATTGAGGTGTCGTGCAATGGCCACAGAGTCCTCCAGCAACTTTCCTCACAGTTCCCTGGAAAGGACAGTCCAGATTTCCCACAGCTGTCCAGAGATCCTTGACATTGGGAACCATGAGTTATATGGCCCAAATTACCTGTACAAGTGTGGAAAGCATAGAGGTAACAGGTAAATCCAAGGTGTGCAACCCCCACCTGGGAACTGGTGCTTGAGGCTTTTCCCTGAGCCTGCATTTTTCCCAGTCCCCTTTCTTCAGCTGGAAAGCTGTCATCTCCTTTTCCAAGACTTTTAGCTCTTCCTATGCTGCTCGTCAAGATTGCTCTTTCAAACTATTTGTCATTCCTTGGGTTTGAATGAAGTACAAGGAGATAGGAGAAAACATTAAAATAAGACTGGAATAAAAGCTGGCATTCATTTGGAGGTAAAGAGGGCCTGACCCAGCCTCTTGGAACCTCAGGAAACATCTTCCTATCAACTACAACAGGGCAGGGTGCCAACCAGTCCTGACCTTTGGAGATGTAACTGGTTCAGGAAGGATTCAGGTCCTGCTGGGTGTAGGTTTGTTCAGGGAAGGGTTTAGCCTCAGGAGTGGGAGGAGAAGACCTGCCTTTTCCTAGCCTAGATTTTAAAAAATCATCACCATAAAAAACCCCCCAAACAACAAACCCAACCACCCCATACCCAAACACCCTCCCCCCAGAACCCAACAACCCTGCAGTGAGCTGAAGCCGAGGTAACATTTTATACCACAATGAGTTTTTGTGAAATGGACTCTTTGGAGTGAAACCTGGAGGCGTTGCTCAGTTTGGACTTCTCCTTTATTCAGGCAGAACTCCAGTTGATGTGAGAGAGCCCTGGGTCATATTAGGATTTGGCCCAGAAGGGCAGAGGAGAGCCAAGCTCCCAATGTCACATAAACATATTAGCTACAGACTTGGCTTTCTCTGAGATCCCAGGGACTGAACAGGGCTGTGATCTCGTCTTCTGCAAGGCGTATAACGAGGTTAAATTAAGAGAACGGGAGCCAAACATCTGCAGAAGCATCTGTATCATCTCCTCCTCCTCCTGGAGATGTCTGTGACACAGCCCTTCTCGTGTGACAGGTAGAAACCAACCTAATAACTGCTTAACCTGTTTCGTGCGAGTGAAAAAAAAAAACAAAACACCAAAATATTAAGAATCAAGCCACAGACTGTTTATGCTGAAGTCTAAAGAGTGTTCTTTCTGGTGATGAGGTACGAAGAGGGCATATTGTTCATTTAAACCACACTCCATAGTTTTTGCAGCAGCAAAGTATTTTTGAGAGTTTACAGCTGTAGTGGAAATTCCCTGGAGCTTAACCGTCAGTTCTCTGCCAATCAGAAAGCTGAAGGCACTCCGGTTTGGGCTCCAAAAGTGACATTTTAGTGTTACACGTCTTAAATGTGGAGCGGTTTCGAGAGAGCATCCTGACAGGTTTTGAACTCTGAAGAAATTATTTTCTGGTGCCAAGCCACACAGTCTGGGAAAGGCTGCTTGCTGCACGCCACTCTCACTCCCTGTGCCTCTGCCAGAAACCAAAATATATATTTAAAAAAAAAAAAAGTACAAGAAATATGTCCCAGAACTAAGGTTTGTGGGTGCATTTCAAGTAGGAGCTCTCTCTTATATTTAATGTATTAACTGTCCTCAGAGCCATAAGAAGGTGGTATAGGAGGTCCACGTGCAGGTAGTTGAAATGTACACACCAGATGTCACTGGCCACAGTCACTTCCCTGCCCTGAGGAAGGGCAGATTGACCAAAAAACCATCTACAGTCTGGAGAACGTGGTAAAGTTTGTTCCATTTCACCGTAACTCAATTAACTTAATGAGTTTAAAAGTGAGTTTGCAGTGGTTTCTGAAAGGGAAAACATGGGCATCTGAGAAGGTGCAGATGCTGAGGCATTGATGTGGGACACATTGGGGAGCAAGAATTCCTCAGCATGTCCTGTCTGTCCTCACAAAATGGCCAAAAAGGAGGAGACTGAAGGATGTTGAGTTACTCCTTACCAAAAAAAGAATAGTTATGAGATGGAAAAAAAGGCCTTCTTGTACTTCCTTTATTTAACAAGAGCAGAGAAGAGCTGGGAGAGAAACAGGCAACCTTTTAAGACCTTTAATTGGATTATAAGAATAGATCATCTTTAATAAAGGCTTTGGATGAAGCAGTTAGCAATAAAGAATTAATTGTAGGCAGTCAGGCCAGGAGCTGCAGTGCCATAGGGAGGTTTATCTCCAAGTGTATCACTGAAATGTGGTTGTTTGCATAAGTTATGATTGGAAAGAGCTCCCCAGTGGGGAATAGCTTGGATGTGGCTCTCATCCCTCTCTTTAAGTGCCCTGCACTGGCCAGGGCAGAGCCAGGACACCAGGTGAGAGGAGCTCTGGGCTCAGCCCCTTCTGCTGTCCTTGCATGCAGGAGGTTTAATATTTTAAAACACACTGTCATGGATTCGATGACTTTGGCCCAGTACTTTCTGTTTATTGTTAATAAAAGTCAATAGAAGCGTGAAAAGTACAAAATGTCAACCTATGACCTTATGAAATCCGTGGCAGTAGAGAAAGAAAAGAAAGAAAACCCACCCTTTGGTACATGTTTTGTCCCTCGTGCTGTGTCAGGATCCAGCAGTGGATTTTTTTTTCCCCCAGTACTGGGGCTTAGAAAGCAGAGAATTTTGTCTCTCTTTATTTTCATTACAGTTAGTTAAATCCTTAGGCTCCTGTTAACACTGAGCTCCAAGTTGATTTTCTGTTAAAATGCTGAAACCTAATTTTTGTTTAACAATTTTCTGTTTGAGGCCAACATCAAATTAGTGTGCTTTCCACTGGCAGACCCCAGTAATTTGGTAGGCAGGAGGCTCACACATACTTAAGTTATTCAATACATTTTGTTATACTCTGTACAAAAAACCTAGTCAGAAAAGCCTGATTTATGATATTCCTCAGGTTTCCTGTTACTTTAAACCACTAACATCCTATGGCCAAGCCCTTCACAGGCAGCCAGCACATCTGGCCCAGAGTGGTTCTGTCGCCTATCGCCAAAATGCCATATTTATAATCAAGTCATAATAGGAAAGAAAGAATTGATTATGATGGAAAGGAAAACAAACTGAAATAGAAAAAGGGAAAGTTCTCAGTGGACATTTGTAAATAGGCCTGGCTCTTTCTTTCAAAGCATACATCCCAGACTAACAGGAGCACGCAGCTCACTGAAGGCACATTAGATGTGTGCAATCTCCAGGCTTAATTATAAATTACTGAAAGGTCTGATTCTCCCATTTCACACATTTTTCATGTTTGTTTTGGTTTTTTTTTTTTTTATCCAAACTACTCCTTGCTGAAGCCAAAGCTATGCAGTCCATCTGAGATCCCACCTGCAATTCTACAACTGCTTGTAACTGAGTCTGCTCCCTGCAGTGTTTTTTTGCTGGTCACCTTAGGGATTTAAGGTTTATGCATTCCTTGTGTCTGTGCTGTATCTGTGTATCCCCCTGTCAAATCCCATAAATAAGCTGAAGTCTATTAACTTCTTTTAACTTCTATTAACTTCTTTTATGTTTTATAAAAATAGTGAAGAGGCAGAAATTTGGTTTAATGTCCTTCTTAACAGGGAAGCAGGAGTTGGATGTCTGTGCTGTTGAAATCCACTGGGTAAGAAATTCAGCTCGTAGCACAAATCCACAATTTTTCTCATAAAGCTACGTGTTAAAAAAATATCAATAAAAACAAGAGTGGAAAGGCCTGCAAGCTTCAGACTGCTAGGTGCTGTGAAATCAGGCAGTGGTTTGGAGATGCCAGTCCCTTAAATCCATGCAGGAGCATAGATTTGAGTTGCACGTTCTCCTAAAGGGCACAGGCAAAGCTGGCTGCATTTTCTCCTCTGGAAGATGCATTGTGCAAAGATTTTTTTTTTTTTTTTTAAGGGAATCATAAAAGAAACACAGAGATGACAACGAACAGATTCTCAGCTGTGTCACAACCTGGAACGCTGCTATGGAAATGTGAAGAGCTGCAGAAGTTCAACATCTTTGAAAATCTGATTGCTATAGTTCTATATAGTGTTCTATAGTTCTATAGAAATATAGTTCACTATAGCTGACTAGAATAGTTTTAGTCAGCTCCCTCTGCCAAAGAGATACAAAATCTTCCAACTGTGGGCCAAACTCTGACGTTCACAACCTGTTTCTCAAGTAGATTTGGATGAGGTAACCAATAACCATGAAACCCTCCTCCACTTTCCAAGCTGCATTTGAGTGGAGATGAGTTTCTCTACAGATAACACCATGAAAATGTGAAAGAGTGTATTTGGTCTAAAACTTGTTATGCAGTTGTGTTATGGCACAGAAAAATCCCTATGGTAATATGGCATAATCTAAAGCAACTGTGTGTTCAGGCAGGACAGAACCCAACAGTTTTGCCATTTTGTTTTTAACTATCTCTGGCGGATGAACTAGTTGAAACCCTGAGCCAACTTCTCCATCCTCACAACCAATGGAGCAAGGCTGATGTCCATCAGCTGCAATCCTTGCCTCCCAGTTACCAAATAGTTATCAATTAATTTCCTGCATAATTTCTCCAGAAATACAGAGGAGGTGCAGGCTGCCTTGGCTTCCAGTTCAGCGAGCCATCTTCATGCAGAAAACCAGTTAAGCACAGGTTTCCCTTCAAGTGGTTAAAAATGTCTTTTTTAGAGCTTCAGACATGTGCCCAAGTATTATTCAAACTGGACCCTGGGGGAAGCATCCACCTGGCTTTGTGTTGACTCAAGCTGCTCTCTGCCCAACCAGCAAAAGGCTTTGCTTACCAGCTCTCAGTGATACCAGTGCCTTTCCTTGCTTCTTTTGGCACTAATTTTCCAAGTCTCTCTCAGAATAATTAGATCACAGTCAGTCCCACCTTGCCTGCATATTTGCTAGCTGAATAAACAGGATGAAATTAGATCAATGGTCACGTCTGCTGGCAGAACCGAGCACTCCCCGTGCCCCAACACTGGTTCCAAGGGTACAGAGTATTTAACTTGCATCCCAAGTTCTGCCCTCAGCCAAAATGAGATCCCAGAAAATGTTTTTTTGGTGCTACCAATAATACGCAAAGGAGGAAGAAGAATTAATTCACGTTTTACAAAGCCCTCTCAAGCGATATTAATTGCACAGTGCAAAATAATTTGTTCCAAGGAGGAAAAAAGCTGTTTATCTGTGTTCAGTTCCGAGTCATGAATCTTTAATTTGACTTACAAAGCCAGTTTTAACAAACAAGAATTTTTTAATGTGCTAAGCACCTAATCAGATGGGGCTTCTGAGCAACTCTCAGAAATGCAAAGTCTCCTGATGAGTAATTTATTGCACTAAAGATAACTTTTCCCTATGCAAACCAAATCTGCATTGCTCCTTTATTACATGAAAACGCTCAAAACCTTTTCCTTTCTGTGTTGTTTTCCAAGAAAAAGAAAAAAGGAAAAAAGATGATCACAATTATTTCCAAAGATTGGTGACTTCACGAACAAGTTTCTGTGCCTTTATTTATACCACTTGCTCCTTGCTGTGTATCAGCATCTGAACCATATGGAATAGTTCTTGAAAATGGCATTTTGGAGGCAAGGGAGGAGGAATTTGCAGTTAAAACATGGTACTGAGGAAATTATCCTTTCTGACTATGCAATAATTCAGTGGTAGGGGTTTTTCTGGGGGGTGACTAAGCAAGGTATTTAGGTTGTGGTTCCACAAGCAGTGGTGTTTGTGCTCTATGTTGATCACTCATTTACAAGGGTAGATTTGAGCTGGATGACCTTTCTAATAGCTTCTAGTGTCCCAGTTCTCCACCTGTGAAATTTCTGGTTGGGGAAATACATGGGCAATAAGAAAATCAAAATACACTTATTCATTAATATAACAGGTTTTCATTTCATTTCATTTAGCTCAGCAGAATGACAGACCTAAAGATGGGATGACCTACTGCAGGATCCCTATTATTAACATTTTTATCCCAGTTTCCTTGATGCCACAAATATCTGGAGAAATAAGAAAGATCTCAAATTTAGTGTTGTATTGTTGGGTACCCTTTGTCCAAGTGCCCAAATACGCATTTGTATCTGATTTTTTAGGTGTGAATAGAGGTAAAGAACAATTAACAGTGCCATTCATGGAGAAAAGTGGTCAGGAGGTAATTTCATATTCCCTGGATTGCCAAAACCAGACGCTTACGTTGATGAAATAATATTTAAAGTCATAGAATGAATATTTAAACACAAACATAGGTGTTGCACACCCGTATTAAAAAGTGATCCTTGGTCTTTGTTGGGAGAGGATTCATTGCTCATAGAGAAAAACAAAGCTGATGAGGCCCTGCTCTGCTGCCTCCATATCTCCAAAAGATGTGAAGAACAGAAGCATCACATCAGTGACCACTTAAAGATATCAGGGTAAAGGTCTAAAGAATATTATTTATCAACCAGGCTGGGCTGACAGAGGAGAACTGCCAGCATTTTTGTCCTTCTGCTGGTGACCTTCCTGCAGCCATTGCTGTTCTTCCACACAGGCTTTGGTAGCCCAAGAACAGCTGGGACTATCGATAATATCGATTTTACTTCTTTCTGTTATAGAAGGATTTCTGTTCTGGGTTGAGACGGTGCCGTTTTCGGGAGCAGGGAAGGGGCGGCTCATGGAAGTAGCTCCGATGGGCTCCAAGATGGCAGCCTCGCCTCAGGCAGCCCGTGAACAAAAGATTTTCGCCTCTGCTATTAACATATTAAAGATGGGGTAAATATAGGTGATTAAGAGTAGGGAAGAGGAGAGGGGGAGGTGAGAGAAGGCAGAGAGAGAGAAAAAACACTGCCAGAAGAGAGAGAACAACACAGGAGAGAACAACCGAGGAGGGAGCAGACAATAACAGAGGGGGCAGAACAGATCGGGGAAAACAACAACAGAGGCGGGAGAACAACACCAGAGCGGGAAGCACCACACCAGAAGAGGGAGAATAACACCAGAGGAAAGTAGTGCCGCAGCAGAGAGGCCAAGGTCGGTGAGGGAGAAGGTGCCTGAAGAGATTTTCCTCCATATCCCGTGGTCGGACGGCAGGCAGCCTGTGTCCTGCCTCCATGGAGGAGCAGGGCTGGAAGCAGACCCTGAAGGACCACGTTGGAGCAAGTGTTGCGGAGCTGGTGCCCGGGTAGAATCCCGGCGGAGCAGCCGTGGAGCTGTGGAAGAGCAGGGAGAAGATGGTTGTGGAGCTGCAGGCTGTGGAAGGGACCCTGCCCGAAGCAATCCGCGGCCACCCGGGCTTCCCGCCTTGGAGCGGTTCGCTCCTCAGGGACTGCGCCTGGCGGGCAGGACTCATGTTGGAGGGGTTCGTGAGGGACTTTCTCCCGTGGGAAGGACCCCACGTTGGAGTAGGGAAAGACTATGAGGAATTCTTCTCCCTGCCTGAGGTGAAAAGGGCGGCAGAAAACAAACTGTGACGTTGGGACTGTAAACCCCGCTCCCAGTCCCCTTTTGCCGCGTTCCCGCCTCGCCGCCTCAAAATGGAGGCGGGGGAATGGGTGTGCGGCTGCCTGGTGCTTCCTTACCGGACAGGCTCAAAAGACGACAATTTAAAAAGCTTAAAGCAGAGCTAGTGGCAGCTCTTGGATTGTCCACGAAGAAAGCTGTGATTCTGGAAGATTTCTACAACAGAATTGTTTTCTTATGCCACTGATCTCCTGCCTTCACTCAAGAGATTCCCCTTAGTGTGACTGAAAGGCTTTCAGCAAGCACTGGTGTTAATTATCATTGCTTTAGTTATCTCTTTCTTTAGAGGAGTTTCTTACTTCTTCATATTACAGATGCATGCAAAAAAGTAAAGCACAGACAAGGAATTTCGGAAAATGTTCTATGTAACTTCAAATTTCTGACTAGAATCTGCGCACCAGCCAGGGTCATCATGTACTGAGCAAGCATCAGCTTCACCTTGAAACTCTCCATTTTCCTTGCTTCTCTTACTGTATCATAGATTTTTGTGGTAGGATTTCCTTTCTGTCTTTCTATCTTTCTGTCTTTCTATCTTTCTATCTATTTTTCTCTTTTATTATTATTTATTTTTAATAATGCCAATAAAAAACCTGGGGGGGGGGGGGTATCTTCATTGGAAATACTTGCAATATTCTTCACTGGAAAAAGAATATCTTGTAATAGATGAGTAGTCGTTAAACACACTACTGCCTAACACAACAAAACCAGCCTGGATCCATGGGTTGGATTTAGCTGGTGTAGAGGGGGTTTTGCAGAGGATTTATGCACCAGGTTTGCAGCCCTGGGGTTCCAGTTCAGGCTCTGGTTGGGAAGGAAAATAAGAATGGTGGCCTCATTAGTCCTCATTACAAAAATCAACCACATGGTCTGGTAGGGTTGGCAGCCCTTTTGCTAGATAAATCCAGGACTAGAATAACAAGGGTTACTGCAAGCTAGACTTGAGGTGTGTTGGCAGGGAAGGAAAGTTTGCACAAAGCCTGGCTGTACCGAGGCCAGTGTTAACAGTCTCTACTTCCATTTGCTCTGAATTCACTCATATATTTGCCATCAAACCTATTTTAATGTCTTAAAAGAAAAAAAAAAAAGAGGCAAGGTAAAAGAGACACAGCTTTTGAATTGTAAAACATATAACAGACTTTACTCCCGACGAGTTTTATTGCTGTTCAGCTAAATCCCTCAAGTCTAAATTAGCTGAATTAGAAAAGATGTAAAACTAATCAGAATAGTGCTGTTTAGACACTCCTTTCTCAGAAGTATAGGAACTTTATCTTCTGGTAGAATTACTACGTGTGTTATCAGTTATAAGTAACCTTTTATGAAGGGCTTGTAAATCAAGAATTTTGCATATCTGGAAAAAATACAACTTCTTTTTTTTCATTTTCCCAATTAACCAATTTCAACATTTTCCTCTCAGTAAATTGCTTTTATGAAAAGCCCCCAGGATTTCTTACACATTTTGCAACAGTTTGCTATAAGCTGTATCTGAACAAACCAGGGTGTATGTATGCCTACAGGTATTCCCCCCCTCTGCTTCTCCAGAGAGTCTGAAATGAGCCAGATATTCAGCTGATGTAAATCAGTGTTGTTCCAGAGACTTTTAGACCTGATACAGTGTATAAAAACAACACTCAGCCTTCTACAACTGACTCCATCACTGTGCCTGCCTGAAGCTGTAATTAAAGCCCGTGTTGCTCAGGAGTCAGTACCCAGCAGCCTCAGAGGATTAATTAGTCCTGAAATTTATTTCTTTTGATACGAAACCCAGATGTGTGCAGTTAAGCCAAAAACCATAGGGAGAGCCATCCTGCTTTTTTTTTCCAGTGGATAGAGGAAAAGCAGTGTTGCCCACCCAGAATTAAAGAACAGAAGCAAATAATTATCATCATGGAACAATTTGGCAGTGGGGTGGTGTCATAATCTGTTAAGCCACTTTACCTGCCTGCTTATGAAATAATTCAGCTAACTTCAAGTCTTTTTTTTTTTTTTTTGTCACCGAATATTGTAAATTTATAGAAACAGAAGTGTGTTGATTTATTTGTCTGAAGGCTGGGAAGAAAAATGTGGAGGGAATGCTCTTGCTCTATGTGGTTATAGAAATAAATCAGTATTTCACTTTAAGTCTATGTTCCTCAATGTGTTATAAAAATACCTGTCCATTCAGTAAAGGGCTCAACTTAAAATCATTAATAATACTGGAAACTAGATGGTGAAAATGCTCTAAATTGTAGGCAAGTTGAGTTCCACTCTTGGTTTCCAGTCTGGAAAGGGCATCTCTAGCAGGAAAATCTAGTTCAGGTCTTATGCTTAGGAAGATGTAGGATTCGGGGTGGTTTTGGTGTTAAGATTTGGGCTTTGGGCACCCTTCTGGCAATACTGTCTCAGGAAATTCATCAAATTGAACGAGGATCAGATTAATTCACTTGAAACGTGAAACATTAATTTCATATCTATTTGTGCAGCATGTTTTATTCAGCCTTTTCTTTCAATGGGAAAGGGATCTGCTCTCACAGATACAATTCTGAGTTTTTCATGATAAAAATAAAAGCCAAAAAGGATCCTTTCCAACCTTCAACCCGAACCTGATTTTTGCTGTGTGTTGTTACCAGCCCATACTCCTGATTTTCCAGTGATAAAATGTAAGAAGTAGATCTGCAGGAGCAGGGATCACACAAAACCAAGCACTAAAAGAAATAGGGAAAGATCACAGCATTACGAAATTTCTCCCCTTTTCCAGTTTGAAAGAAATCTCTGAACATTTTCAAAATAACACGAAAATCCAAATACTTTTTCTGTTATTTTCTGTCAAGCCTTTCTGGTTTTGTACCTGGCTACTGATTCAGATCAATGAGACTCCCACTGATTTCACTGATTTTGGATGAAATCTCTGGGAAAGACTTATGCCAATGATTAGTGATAAAAGACTGGAAATTCCTGGTGCCTGTTGCAGAGAGGCAGCATTTTATACTGGAAGTATGCTGCATTTCCCCCCTCTGAATAATTCCTGTAGAGCTTTGTAAAGATTGTTTTTTTCTCTCTCTTTCTCACTGATTGCATCAGTTTATTCTGCAGTATCTTTGTGTGTTTTGGTTTAGAAGGAGAAAAAAAAAATAACAAACTAAACCAACATTCCTAGAAAACAGTAGATCTATTTTTTTTGGTGTTGCTGCAATTTGTTTTTCAGGTAGACTGTCAAAGGCAGACTTCTGCATAGTTTCCTGGAGCATTTCCTCACTCTTTTGCAGCTCGTTAAACTCCAGGTTGGGGTTTTTTTTGGTCGTTTATGTTGGGGTTTTTTTTTTTCCATCCCATCTATGGGGCATCTCACAGCTCCAAATGTCAGCTGAAAAAACAAGCACTTGCTTTTTAGCTCCTCCAGTTGATGCAAGACACATCAGGAGGGGGGGGAAAAAAAAGCAAACCCACTTGGTATTTGGAGTAAAGAACAACTGCTACTGGTAGGTGTCCTGGTCCTCCTCCCTTCCCAGGTTCTGGAGAACATCAGCCCAAACTGACCTCAGCAAATGGGTACAATGTCCCTCTCTGCTCTCTCCAGATCTCTGCTATGCTTAATACTGTCAGAAAAGTCTCCAGCAAACGTTTGTAATTGCAGGGAGAAAGAACACTGCTGTCTTTATTTTTTTCTAGCTTGACATCTATCAAATTTAGTTTAAGTGTTCCCCTGGGTCAGCCGAGTTGCTGAGCTATAAACTAAAAATAATTAAAATAAAATATTAAAAAAACCTCAAGTCTTGCTTGCCAGGAGCATAGCGTTAGGAGTTAACAGCTCTCAATCATGTTTTTGAAAGTGTTAGAATGGCTGAAATAAGACAGGCAGGCTTAGTACAACATAAAAATGTAATTCTTTGATATTTTGATGCTACAGGCTTGGTTCTTGCACTGCAGGACAAAACTGATTTCCAGGGCGGGTGTTCAGAACCTTGATGCATTTTTTAATTACTTTAATTTCTTTTTTCCTTTAATCCTAATACAGATTTTATATATTTAGTGTAAAGGAAAGACAGTGGAAGGTAGAAGGAGTCTTTCTGATTAATATCTCAGCTAATTAAAACCTCACCCTGACAATCCTCATCAGGCAGGAGACAAGTTACTTTTTAATACTCTAAAAGCTGACTTTGCCAATTTATTGACCCCAGCTGATGAATCAGCTATCACCAAAATTGGATATTCTAGTTACAATGACTTCAAGTTTGGCTTTAACCCGACCAGACAGACAGCGTGTTCCCAGACTGGTCACATTCATAAATGTCATAAAAAACATATTTGTTCTATGACATGCATGAAATAAAATTCTCAAACAAGACATCTCTAACCAGAAAGGCATGAAGCAAAAATCTTGAACCACGTGGCTGGGAATGAAGGCTGCTAAAAATGGTATTTTGACATTGGGGGACTGCTGAAGTAAAGCTTCTCCAAGCACAGCTTTAACATTTTATTTTATTCTTTGTATTATTCTTATAGGCATAGAAACCATGTGAGGTAAGACAAAAAAAAAAAAAAAAAAATCAGTCAAAACATGGTTCCAAATTTTTGTGTAAGCTGTTCCAGTGTAAATTTAAAAGAGAAAAAAAAAAAAAAAAAAAAAGCAAGGATCATGTTCAGGGGATCTGAGTAGAATAAGTCATAAAGAGGTTTATAATGTGCGAGTGAAGAATTAACCTGGTTTGTCTGCACATAATGCTCTTGCTTCTCATGAGATTTCTTTTGAACTTTAATTATAGATTCATTTGTACAGCTAGGGAAAAAATATTCAAGTTTATCTCCTCTTTTTCTCTGCAACCATGTTATTAAAAATACTCCTTTCTGCAAAATCACACTTTTTACATAAAGTTGCTATTATCAACACTTCTAATTTTCTTTTTTAAAACTAGTGACTTCATATTTCTACAGACACTGTTAAATATAACAGGACTCTCCATTTGAAGATGATGAAGCCATAAAGCTGAGAGGTCTGCCTGCCTTTAACCTCCCAAATTAGAAAATCCATCTTTTCGAGCCCTAGAAAATAGGAATAATTTTAATGTTTTTAATACCTGCTCTAAATCAAAACCAGACACAAAAGCATTACCCTGTTCCTGTCAAAACTGCTGAATAACACCTTCCAAAGCTTGAAAGTGAGTCTGCATCTCACCTCCAAAATGACTCTGATACAAATTGAATCAAGGGAGCTCTGCCCATGGGTGGTTTGGTCCATAGCTGGTCGAGGAGTTGGGAATGAAACGTGCTTCAGCTAGAGGTGGTTGGGAAGTTTCCAAAGTACAAAATCCTAAAAGCAAAACAATTTCAAAATGGGGGAACAAAGAGCTTGCCCCTCTCCAACTCCCAGCAGTCCTGGAGGAAAGAGTTTGGGGGGTCTGGCTCAACACAATCCTTTCCTTTCTCCCTGAAAATGGCAAAAGAATTTTTTCAGAATAAAGTTACAAAGTGAAACGGAACAAGAGGCAGCAGCTTTGCTTAGGCTGATGTCTTGAACAGTTCCTGGACGTTTTTAAACTTTCTTTTTTTTCACCCATTTCTGTGGCCATGTGTTGGTTGTACTCACTGCCATGAATTGCTCACAGGCTATGTAAAATCATATTGATCAAAAATAACTGGTTCAGCTACTGCTATGTGATTAAGCAGCTAGTACCTGCAGGAAGCTTTCTGTTGAACCTCTTCTTTAGTAGAAAACAGCTTCTTTTATAATTCACTTTTTCAGAGAAGTTTCCTGCTCTTTGGGTTGACTCCTCAAAAAGCCAAATGTCACAAACCCAAAATATTTTAAAGAGTTTTAGACAAAATGAGGAAGAAGGAACAACTCTTCTTAGAAGTGTAAGAGCTGCCTCAAGAGTGGCTTTCCTGAGTTAGTTACTTTCCAGTAAGGTAAAGTGACTTTAAAATAGTGCCAGAGGGTGTTTTGAAGGAGCAGATGCACCTTTTTTATAGGTGTAATGAGAAGTTTATAGCTCAGTCACATCACTCTTTCTTTGAAACAAGGAATTATGACTTGTCTGTCCTTTAACACTAATTTCAGTGAGATGTTTCCTGTCCTCTGGGACTTGGTCTTCCAGCTCTTGAAGGAGAATTAAAAATTAAAAGCAGGATGAAGTGAACAGGCACGAGGTAAAATCAGACTTGATATGAGTCCAGCTCTCCTGATACCCAGGGGAATCTCTCAGTTTTGTTCCAGATCTGGGTTTTTTTTTTTTGGTCTTGGGGAGATTGAATGTGTTTGCTACGGTCATGATCTGTGTCAGGCAGTGAAGATGTGTGTGCTAAAGCTGACATGAGGTTGGTCCTGCAAGGTGGTAGGGCTGGTTCAGCCAAGGTGGGACATACACAACTGGTATTGCACAACTCACAAAGACCATCCAGAAAAAGCTAAAATATCCCCATCAAGAAAAAGATCAAAAATCCCCAGGGTTGCTCCCCTATTTATTCACTCTAGGTCTGGGGTGACTTTAATCCTTGGGTCAGTCCCAAGGGTTTTACACACATCTTGATGCCAGGGGGATGCTGTCACCAACGTTATGGTTTTCTCCCTCTTTGTATCCAACAATTAGGGAAGGGAGTTGCTGCTCCCCTGCCTTTGCATGCCAGAAGGGAGGCAGATATGAAGGTCTCCTTCCTGAAGATAATGCTGTATTTCCTTTCACCCCCTTATTCCTTCTCCTCCTGTCACCTCCACCCCAGTTCTTGCCTTAGCACGAGCCTAGAGAGGGAGAAAACAGACAGAAAGAGAGAAATATGCTGCCTGGATTGGAAAAGTCATCTTTTCCCAGGAGCAGTGTAATAATGTTAATGGAAGGGAGAAGGGGAAAGAGGAAATGTTTCGCTAACGTGGAGAATTTCTGGCCTGGGTTCTTTCTGAGGCCTGTTTGTCAGGGGGAAAAGGAAATTGGTGGCTGGATGAAATATGAGCTGATGCAGCTGCAATGCCTTTAAATACAAGCTTTTTTAGGCACACTGGTGCTTCAGTTTGGGGATATAAGCAGATGCTGAAATGCCTTTCCCTACTTCACATGGGGCCTTTGCGTGCTGTGGTTTTAGGACCAGTGTTCAGGTGATAAAAAAAAAAAAAAAGAAAAAAAAGAAAAAAAAAAAAAAAGGTTGGTGGGGTGGGGGAGGAGGAATGAAATGTCATTTTCGGAGAGGCAAAAAATACTTCAGGCTCTTTGGCGTGCAAGTCATAAAGGGCTTTTTGTGCATGGTTAGGCAGTGCAGTGTGTCAAGAGAAATCACTTGCACAAGGTGGAGTAACACTATCTGAAATTAAATTCTGACCTCCATTTTCAAGTCACACTTTAAGGTGAAAAAAAAAAAAAAAAAAAATAGCTTACTCTTTTCAAGAAATTGAAAAGAACTGAGACACCCCCTCCTCTCCTCCAAAAACACATCCTCAGTGGTGTTGCTATCCATAACACAGCAGCCCCAAGCATAAGGTAATTAGCAGAGCTTATCAGCCAGAATTAACAAGCAACTTTCTACCTTGGGATGAAAGCTGGGTGGAGGTTTAGGGCTGCTCTGATCTGAAAGGGTTTGAACTGAAAAGGTTTGAACTCTCTCTCTCTCTCTCTCTCTCTCGTGCAATTGCTTTCCAGGTTCTTGGAGCCTGATTCCTATTTACACTAAGTTTCCCCAGCATAAAGGGGCCTTCAAGTGGGCATGCAGTGAAGGAATATTTCAAGGCAAAGAGCATGCAGAGCTGCCCTCCTTGCACCTTCCTTGGAACAAGCCCCTCACTGTTTTCTTACGAGGGTGAAATGCCAGATGGAGCTCTACTCCGAGGTGAAGGAGAAAGGCTCTGGCTCTTAGTCCTTTTGCAGCCCTTTTGCACTGTGCTGGTATGCCTGAAGGATCTAAAAATTACTTAGGAGTCTTTTTCTGGATCTGTTTGGTTTTTGTTGTTTTTCTGTTCTTGCTTTCTGACTCTTTCTCAGTTGCTGGAAAGACAAAAACTCACCTCGGGCTGGTAGTCTAAAGTGGAAGCTGTGCTGACACGTTTTGGAGATGTCATTGAAATATAAATAGCAAATAAATGATTAAAATAGTTTGTCTCCTTGAATGATTGCTTTAAAACCTAAGGATTATTCCTGGATTTTGAGACCTCCTTGGCTCAGTCCTGGCTGGGACCTTTCATTTATTTTTAAATGCCAGCCTGTTTTCCTCACTCCCAAGGAAATTAAGGCAAATTAAACACCCCACAAAGTCTGGCTTTTTGTCCAAAGACAGTCACAGAGTTTTCTGTGACAATATTTATGAACCAAGATTCTCATCCAGTGCACCAAAGATCCTGAAGAAAATCTTTCTTACTATATATACCTGCTCCTCTGCCAAGCAAAGATCTCTCAGACCATGGCATCATCTCCCAAAAGATGTATTGGAAACTGGTTTGGCCTGATTAATGTAGCCAGCTGTCATTTTTAGACCATTTTAGCAGAAATGGTCTTCTTTAACCCAAAATCCTTTTTCACAAACTCCTGACTGTGTATACTTCCTTTCTTTGAATATTTTCATAATTTCTCTCAACAACGTTTGCTGGGACCTGCTTACCAAAAATGTCTCAATATTTCCTTTTAATTCAATAACCATTTCAGAAAGAAAATGAATCTGTTTCAAAGCATTAGGATTTTTTTAAAGGATCTGTTTTGACCTCGGAATATTGAAGCTCGGGGTAATTGCAAACACAGGTTTTCAACAATCGAGTTTATTTTCTCTGCAGAAAACCTCACCCATGTGCCTGCAGGGAAGAGCTGCATTTGCCAAATCCAACTTTTGGTGCACAGAAGAAGTGGGATATATAAATAGAAAGTGTAAGCTTTTGGATATACAAAATGGGTTTGTAATTTAAGGCCTCCCAGCCGGTGGCAACAATTGTCCCTGTCTTGTGGGGTGTCAGTTTTCCCTCTTTTCTTTATTTGACTCAGCAAGCCACCTTCTGCAATCACAGTTTAAAGCCTTGGCTTCTGCCTCCTCTGTCTCCTGTCTCGCATCAAGTCACTGCTGGCCCAGGGAGCTGCAGGATACTGTGCATTTATCTGATCTGCAGTCTCTCTAGGCCTTGGGTGGGATATTGGGGGGGAAAAAAAAAAGGATAAAAAACAAAAAGGAAAAAAGGAAAAAAAAGAAAAGGAGAAAGAGAAAGAAGAAAAAGGGAAAATAAAAAATAATAAAAAGGAGAAAAGGAAAAAAAAGAAAAAAGAATAAAGGAAAAGAAAAGAGAAGAAATAAAGAGAAAAGAAAAAAGAAAAAAGGAAAAGAAAGGAGAAAAAGAAAGAGAAACGGAAAAAGAAAGAAAGAAAGAGAAAGAGAAAGAGAAAGAGAAAGAGAAAGAGAAAGAGAAAGAAAGAAAGAAAGAGAAAGAGAAAGAAAGAAAAAGAAAGAGAGAAAGAGAAAGAAAGAGAAAGAGAGAAAAAGAGAAAGAGAAAGAAAGAGAGAAAGAGAAAGAGAAAGAAGAGAAGAAGGAGGAGCAGAAGGAGAGGGAGAAAGAGAAAAAGGAAAAGAAGAAAAAGGAAAAGATAAAGAAAACAAAGAAAAGAAAGAAAAAGAGAGAACGATAAGGAAAAAGGAAAAGAAAAAAAAAGGAAAAAGAAAAAAAAGAAAAAGAAAAAAAAGAAAAAGAAAAAGAAAAAGAAGAAAAAGAAAAAGAAAGGTAGAGGAAATTAAAAGATAAAGGAAAAGGAAAACCAAAAGAAAAAAGAAAAAAGAAAAAAAAAAAAAGAAAAAGCTTCCTAACTGATATACCAAATTACATATTATTTCACTCAACAAACAAAAACTCTTTTGTGGTTAGCAGAATGAAGCATGTACATCATAATTTTGACAGTGAGTCCTGAGGTTGAACTGGCTCTTTAAACAATTTCCCTGTGTCCGCCTTGCTGTTCCAGTTCAACGCGAGCATATGGCAAACACAGAAACTCTACTTACTGATGCCAGGGCATGACCAAAATCTATAATAATGTTGTTTATTTTCACCAGCTCTGCAAGAAAGAATGTTGCCTCGTGCACTTAAACGACCTCAGAAGAGTCACACTTTTGCTTCATCAATAATTTACTCAAGCCACACATTGTCCCTCGGAAAACGTAAAGATTTCTGCACTTACTGTGTCAAACTCTTCTAGACAGAGTCTCCCTTGTCTCCTGGAGAAAAACTAAGGAAATTCTCTCCATGACGTTGGGGAGAGGAGAGGGAGGCAGGAGGCAAGTGGAGCTTTTGGAGCAGGCTTGGCTTATGCTCTTTTTTTTGTTGTTGTTTCTGATAAAAATCATGATTTTTCAAAGTCTTCTACAGACAGAGCTCTGCCAACTTCCTTCTCCCTGTAGATGGGGTGTTCTTGAGAGCTGCCAGGAAAGGACATATTTGAGTATATTTTGCATGGTCTGGCAGGCAAGGGTTGGGAGGCTGAGCTGGTTGGCCACTCCTCTGCAGAAAATTGTGATGTCCAGTGTGTTTGAAGGGGGTTTCCTCCATCCTTTTGTCAGTCATCAAAGCTGCCCTAAAGATCCAGGGGATAGTCCAGGATTTGAGATGCTTGGGGAATAAGCAAGTG
This sequence comes from Calypte anna, assembly GCF_003957555.1. Taxonomy (NCBI): domain Eukaryota; kingdom Metazoa; phylum Chordata; class Aves; order Apodiformes; family Trochilidae; genus Calypte; species Calypte anna. The sequence continues at coordinate 17,264,701 of NC_044257.1, forward strand.
CAGCGAGCTGCCTGCAGAAACTCCAGAAAAAACATCCTTTTTCCCAACCAAAATCAGCATGTCAACAGGAGGATTCGTTTCACTCTGCTCTGCAACACTGGAAGAAAAAGAGAGGCTGAGCCTGATAGGATCTCTTTAAATAAAGATATGTGTTGAGGGAACAGGAGTTGGGGGATTCAAGTGACATTGCAGTCATTCATGTAATAACTGGGATAAATTTCAATGACAGCAATCAGAATAATGCTGCAAAAGTTCAGGACATTCTGTGTAAATGGAGCTGCATCAAGTAGTTTCCCAGCTGCCTGGAAAATACAGAGTCATGGATTTCAACCAGCAAAGAGGCAGAAAACTGCAAGGAGCTGAGTTGCTCTGACTCCCATTCCAGGCAAGGAAAATCAAGACTTTGCATCTCAGGGCAAGTTGCTTAAAACCAAGCAGAGATGATGTTTGTACAAGGTTGAAGCAGGATAACCTGTTGGTGGAATCATAAATGTTTATTTGTGGAAGGAGAGAAGGTCACTAATTCACAGTTCCTCCTTTTTATGGTTTCTAATTCGGAGGGTTCTCTCCCGTTTCTCGCTCATCAGAGCTGCATGGTGTTCACACACAAAAAACCCTGATAAAAATTTGAGAAACCAATAAACTCAGTACCCAAATAGAAATGAGATATTTTTATAGCAGTTAAAACTCAATTACAGCTAAGTCATGTGTTCACTCTGCTCAATAGCTCATAAAATGGGCAATGAACTCACCAGGTTCTCAAGAATTGGATGGATGAGAGAAAGCCCCACCAGGAGATGGCCAAAATCCCACCTGCAGGGGCTTTGGGATTTACTGACTGGGATTCAGGCTGAGCATGGATTGTCTCTGGGTGGAGGCAGAGCTGTACCAGGCTAATAAACCCAGATGGAACCCAGCTGGCTCTGCAGGGAGAGAACTCAAGTTTTTCTGTGCATATGCTGATTTTTTTTATGTTCAAGAGTTGATCTGCGTGTCCCTTTTGACCTAGGACAAGGTAGATGCTACAAGAGCACAGCCATCCCCAGGCAGCCCAAGGGTTCAGCTTCCAGCAGGTCCACACATTACAAAAAAAAGTTGAAGAAGTGGCAAACAAGATATTTACTAGTTTGTCTTACCCAAGGGCAGCCATTTTGTTGATGGTGATGCCTTGCATGAGCTGCAGGAGACACCCACATTTATTACAGGTCAAAAAAGATTCTCCAAAGCAACTTCCAAGACCAAGGAAGTCACTGAAAGTTGCTCAGTTCAAAAAGCTTTGGCTCCCATTGGCACATACCAGAACCAAAAACCCAGTGAACAGATTTTGCTGGAGGGTGGGTGGATCCAGGTCACTCAATTCTGCTCAGCTTGGAGCAAACCCAAACGTGGAGATTCCAACCCCCCAGCCCCCAATGTATTGCTCAAGAGTTAGTTTTGATTTCTGCATGTGATATGTTCCTGCCTGGGACAGGGCCACTACTAATAAGAAAAATGCAGGCATCAGCATGGATCAAGGCCCTTCTTTTCCTTTGTTTTTTTGGGTTTTGTTTGGGGTTTTTTTTCTTCCTTCTTAGTCTGTACACACATAATTTAAAGCATAAGGTCTCATCATTATCTGGAGGTGCACACTTTTATTAATGTCAGGTTCTCTGCTCTTTTACCTCAGGCCTCTCACAAATGGTCTGTTCCCAGATTAGCAATCAGGTCAGGTAAGACTTAACTCTTGCACTGTTTAATTTTTTTTTTCTTGGAAATCCAAGGGTTTGCAGCAAAGGGATGTTTCTAGCAGTTCTAAAAGCCCACATTTGAAAGCAAAACCACAGTTCATTCACTTGGGCTTAAGATTTCTTCCTCTGAGTTGACAATTTACTCTTTCAGCTTGTAACCTAAGATTGTTCTCTCACCTCTCTGTGTGACTCCAAGTTGAATGAAGATTGCTCCTCTGCTAAGAAAGCCCCAGTTCTCACAGCAAAATATTGCCAAAGAACAGGGGGTGAAGAGAGATCTGATTGATCTTGTAACAAAATATAGAAGTGAAATGCCACTGAAATCACCAGACTTAGAGGAAATGCAGCAGAGAAATGTTCCTCTGTCACTGTGGTTGTGCAGATAAACCTAGAGCCACATTTACTCTTTCCACAGAGGTCAGCTAAATGATTCACAACCTCTACTTTCACATGGCTTTGCAGCTTCTTGGTTCCAGCTCTGAGAAGAACCAGAGGTGCTGAAATACAGAAAGATAGGATATCCTTTTTGTGTCACTTTTCCTACTGCAAAATAAGGAAATAATGGAAATCTTGTAAAACAAGTCCAGTTCTCATGAGACTTTCAGCTTCTTTATTCAGAACAAATGATCCTGGCTAGGTCAGATAAGGTCACTTTGGCTATTCACCCATTGTAAAGTAAGTTATCAAAAGTCTTCAGGCTTGTCCATCATTAACAAAGGTTGAAAAATTCATCCTTTTTCCCTTGACAGGGTTAAGAAAACAGTGTTAAAATGTATTTCAGGATCCAAGAGATGCACAGCTCAGTGCCAAAAGCATTTTAGTAAGACAATTAAGTTTCTCTGCAGCTTTTCTACCTACACATGCATCACTTCAGAGGCTGTGGAAGCTACAGAGAAAATTCTTTGGGTGCAGATCTATTCATTAGGATATCCTACAATCTTTAGCACCTTTTTTTTCTGATCTGATTTTCCTTCCTTATTTGTTTTTTTGTTGCAGCTGAACCAGGCAGCAGGCTTTGGGCAGTGCTTCCTCTGCATGAAACCACGACCTCCCAGCCTTGCTGGTGAGCAATCCTCCTGTTGAGGGAGAAAAATCTCTGCTTGAGGTAATTCCCCAGGCTCCTCTCACACCTTTCCAGACAGCCCCTCCTGTCTCTTTACTGTATGTTACACCAGGCTGAGCTCCTACACCTCTCTTCTTTTTCTCATACCTTGTCTTATGCTCTGGCAGAGGAGGATGAGGAGGACAGTGGGAGGGAACTGAGCTCCTCCAGCACTGCCTATAGCAGAGGCCCAGGGAAATACCAGCTGAAGATTTGTTGCATCATTTGGTGATTTTTCACTGCCCTACTGTACCTCTTGACTCAGAAACTCTTTGTTTATTGTATGCCCTTCTAATCCTGGCACTGTCAAAGCCTGGTCCATTAAGCCAGAATTATGATGATTTATTAGCTGTGCATGGCTAACACAGTGTTATGACAGTTGGGATGAGATTAGGTTGCAGGTCAATCTGCTCCTTAGACTGGAACATTTTCAGGTCTTTTTGGATCTAAGGCTTGAGTTTTAGACTGAGAAGGTCCCAAAGGAGAAAGGAAGGGAGGAATGCAGTGCTTCTCCATCCTCTACTCGTGACACCTCTGATAAATGGCAAGAGAAACCTACTTGGTAGAAAGCAGAGATGGAAAAAAAATAGGGATTTGATGAAGGTAGAGGAACAGTGCTCCTTCTCTCAAAACCAGAAGCTCCCAGACCAAGAGAAAACACACTCACATTTTCCAGTCCATGCCTTATTTCAGACATAATTTATGAGATCAAAACACCTTGGTGACCAAGAGTTGGTACTTCTTGATGTTTCTCATTTTTTTTTCCCGTTTCATTGAAAACAGTTTGGGTAGACCTTCAGTCAGGCTCATTTACACACCAGAAATCCCAACTATATATATATCTTGATTTAAATAAGAACAAAAAATATTCTTTGGTTTGCCAACTTCTAATCACCTCCTTTTATTTTGCCAAGCAATTATCTCTTTGTTTGTCCAAGGGAATACCTAATAGCTCCCTGTTCACAGAAGGCCACCGACCTCTGAACGAGCCAAAAATAGCCCATCCAATAATTTCAACAACGTGCTGCATATCTGATCTGCTGGGGGGTTAGAACCCAGGCCATGACATCACTTCACGTGGGGACAAAGCAGGACAAAGAATTGACCCTTTCCCAACAGGGGAATCAAGTGTTGGCTGGGTGGGAGGACTGTGGGCTGATGGTTCTCCCCCATCAGTCAGTCAGCTCGGCTGTCGTTCAACGCTCACATCCAGTAAATTGTTTCAATCAAGTTGTGGTTGGGAGAAGTATGCTCCATATAATTCACTGCAGCCTCCTGCCTGTGGACTCCACTGTTTATAGCATGGCCATAATTGCTTTTTTTTTTTTTTTTCTTTTTTTTTCCCCCCCCTCTCTTATTCCTTTTTTTTTGTTGTTCAACTGAGTTCATTTAGAAACACAATATAAGTTAATGATAAAATCCTTCACTAAACCACTGATAGCTAAGTGTTGCCTGACTGGGGCAGACAAATAGCCCATTTAGTCTGGAATCCTTTATGCTTCTATAAGGCCTATAATATGTCTAAATTGTGCAATAATATAGCACAGAGATAAATTATTTCATGGCAAAAGCTTACGTATTAAACCCTTCCAAAGTGCAACAGAGTGTAGCAGGCAAGATTATTAAAATAACTGGGTTCTCTTCCAAGGTCTAAACCTGAGTTTCTGTGGAACCAGCACTAGTTATTCAGCCTCAGCGAGCCTCAGTTCCTTCCTCCTCTTCCATCTGTCATCTCAATGGCACTGCTTTGCTTCCTGCCTGGGAAGAGTAAGCTACAACCTTATTCTTAGCCTATATTTTTATTATCACCTAAATAACGAGGCTTTGATGTCAATAATGATTTCAGACAGTCTTGTAATAATCAATTAAAAATAGTTGGAGTGGTATTTGGTCTTCCACATCTTTCAAATCTACCTGCCTTGGTCACATCCCAAGGCAGTGAGTGCCAAAGATTAACTATTAATGCATGATATTTTTTCCACACATTTTAAAGTATTTCCCTTAAAGTCAGAGATATTTTTTTCTTCTTCTATTTTTTTTTTTAAAGGGTAAGGAGTCTCATTAGTACCAGGTGATTCATTTAGGGCACAATTACACAGGGAATTCAGCTAATTGATTGGATAACCCGAGATTCATTTGTAAAAACACAATTCTCAGACCTGAAGTGCTTGGACTTAGTGGTAGTCATGTACTGAGAAGTTTTCTTTAAAAGCAAACGTGAAGGTTAATGGGATCCATATGATATAAATTCCTAATAACTTTACCATGGGTGGGCTTATCGAACTCCTTATCATAACACAAGTCGGAGCATTTCAAAGGATCTTTCTTCTGAGACTTTCTGAAGACTTTTCTTTCACCCCAGATCTATAGAAAATCCCACTAACTCTCCATTGAGAAAATATTTCAGCTCCCTCTCATGCCATGATTCAAAGGGCTTCTTTTCAAAATGAGTATTTTTAACCCTTTGCCAGCTGGACAAAGTTTTTTGTAAAGGGGAGGGGATTGTTTTTTTGTAGGTCAGCTCTGAGCAGGAATGCCTGTGGTCCTGCTGGAGGTCCAGGAGGTCACTTTTATATAAAAGTGGTTGGGGGTCTTTACTAAAGATGTTACACTTGCCTGTAAACTAAAAAAAAAATAGAACTCTAGGGTAATCTGGGCTCACTCAAACCCAGGGAGGTCAAAGCACATCGTCCAGCTGACCTCTGTGGGTTTTGAATCAGATCCATAGAGAGATTCCAACCAATTCCAATTAATTTGGAATAAAAGAGAACAAACATCCACTGGAATATTTAGCAACTAAAAGAGTGAGGTCACCTGCACACTTTGAAGACAAAATCTGGTGTGCAGAACTAAGTAGTCTTAGAAATGAGCAGAGAAGCTGCTGCTGCAGTTACCAACTTTTTGTTAAATTGTTGATTTTTTAAAAGAAAATTAAAACCACGTTACATGTGCCAGAAAAACGTTTTACTGGAAACTTAAATCTGCTTTCTTCTTCCTGAATTATACCAATGTTTCGTGAATGGTTTTCCCTCCAATATAACTTTTTTTTTAAATACAGAAAACTACAGAAATCATTTTAAAGAGCTCAACACAGCAGTAGAGTTTTATTTCAACATGCTTGTACGTGCATTTAAAAAGGAAACCCAGTATCCTGATAATTTCTGGGAAAGAACAAGCTGCCAGCATCACGGCTGGTAGCAGAATTGCCATGACATTCGTTGAAGACAGCACGATAATGTCATTAGATTTTCAGTATTTAATTAAAACAAACCCCCTGTCACTCAGCAGAAGAGGGGGACAGTGTCATAAAAGATAATCATAGGGGTAAGGTTCCTGCTGGGGTAGCTGCATGAGCTGAAAAAAGAGAAAAGATGAAAACCTCTGACTGTAGCCATGCTTGGCATTGACCTAAGGGGACATTAAAGTGATCTACAAATATGTGAAAAAGAGCAAGAAAAGGCAGTTATTTAAGTTGACAAGAATAAAGGCAGAGAGAGAGAATTAGAATGGTTCAGTGTGAAGGAAAAGAAAAAAAAAAAGAAGTTATGTTTCAAGGGGAACTTCAGAGAAAGCCACTTGCTTGCCAGAGGGTTTCCAGTGGCACAGGCTGCTGTCACCATTCATGATAGGTCAAATCAAACAGGAATCCCATGCAGGATTTTGGCACAATCTTAACCCAAAGGTCTGTGATTCTTTAACAAAAAAAAAAAAAAATTAATAAATGAATTAATAATAATAATTAAAAAGTTGAGCACTGCTTTGAGCATAAAGTGTAAAATTGAAATTAAAGCATAATTCTGAACTAAGCAACCTGTAAAAGTTTCTAGGAAGCACCATCATGCCTGACTGCAATGTTTGGTCATGTCCTTAAAGTTTTTACAGTGTTTTTTTTATTTTTTAAAGTCCTTAATCATTTGACCTACACAACCATTGTCTGAAAGGGCTCAGTTTCACTGCTGTAAATGCTACCTGTCCTCAGGATTATTCCACTGCTGTAAAGGAGGAGTATTTGGGATCTCTGTGTCCTGTTAAAGCATGAGGGATAACTCTCTGGCACACGAGGAGCTGCACCAGGTGATGAGAGGCTGGTGCAGGAGTCTGGCATTTGATGGACTGAGTTTCCAAACATTAACTAATGCAGAAAGGAAGTCAACACTGGAAAATCTTGTTCTTGACTGTGAACACTTCATAACACTATCAATTAATAAGCTACAGACACTGGTCTCTTCAGGCCAGGTTGGGAACAGCTTGGAGGTGGGCATGGCATGGGAAAAGATTTAGGTTTGCTGGCAGGGAAGTGTGGAAGATGCCTGTAGGTTGCTTGTCAGCACTTTGCCTGGCCCAGCCTGGGTGTGTTAAATCATGGGATGCAAACCCCCACGTGGCAATACAGGGATGAGAAAACAAAACACCAGGTGCTCTACAGCCACCTCCTTCAGATGAACACCAGGTTTCACCTCTCTTTCTGGGGGATGAGGAGAACCTGTTGAATCCCACCATCCAGATGACTTTTCAGAAAAAAACAACAAACCAACAAACTATGCATGGATTGGCAAAGTCTCAGAGACTGAGTTATCCACGAATGTCACCTCCAGGAGGCCTCAGAAGCAACCTAAAGAACAACCTAAAGAAGCAACCTGGACGATTATTGTGTCAGAGGCTTAAGAGGCTTGAAAAATCCAGGCTGGAGCGGCCGGGAAAGAGAGAAGAGTGTTTATTGAGCCATAAAAGAAACATTCTGTTTCATTGCTCAGCCAAGCTGCCCTACAGAAGCAAATCCCCTTATAATACGGGGTGTAATAAATACTAAGAGTGTAAAGGGGTCTTTTGGAAAGAACCAGCAGGACCCTCTCGCCCTGCAATCAAGCCTCCTGTTAAACGAACGTCTCACTTGAGCTCCAGGCTTTTTATTGTCTGCCCAGAGTGACCTCCTGGAGGTTTTGGAGGCAGACACCCCGTGGGGTTCACCTCCTGCACGGCTGCACTCTGGTTCCCCTCTCTTGGGGACATCTCTCTGAGGCCAAGGGTTAGGTTTCCTTCCAAGGATTAAGTGGTAGGCTCGTGTCAACAAGGTGGTGGTGGAGATACAGGCAGAGCAGGAAGGACTCGTGAGGCCAATGGAGAGACATCCAACTATTTCAAGGCAGGAGATTAATCCTGATAATACTGAGTTGGGCCATTTTTTTTTCCTCTGGTTGGGTCAAGTTCCCTAAGCAACCACAAAGCCTGCCATTAATAAGATTACAAAAACTCAATCATAATTTCCAACCTCCGTGCCCTTTTCAGAGGCGAAAAAGATAAATGGAATATAAAATGAAAACCTTGCTTTTTTGGCCTTTGTAAACCTCTCCTTGCTTTTTTCCCCCTCTCCTCCCCATAATTCCACGTTGCTGACCTTCTTCCAGTCCTAACAGTCTTGGGAGCACATGCAACATATGGACCTCATTGTCCTGTAGAGTGAGGAGGCCATGGGGACACCTTTCCTGTTGACCTTTCCCAACACAGGCTGGGCTACATTACTGATGGCATCTGCATAGCTCTACCTGGGCTTTGCTGCAGCCACATTTCATCTCAAACCTTTGTCTGATATTACAATTATTATCATAAGTTGAGCTGCCTTTTTGTCTAGCTGAATTTTTTTGGCTAAAATTTCTAATTCTGCTAAGATGATTTAGTTACTGGATTCCGTGAGGAAGGAGTGGTGGAAAACCAAAAGAGAGAGAAAAAAAATATGAATCTATCTGAAGATGCTTTAATTTTCAGAAACCAGAAGCAACTGAAGAACACTTGGGAAAAACTGGGGAGGTGGTGTTAGGTTTGGGGGTTGTGTCAATAAACAAGAAGGTTTTTTCAGCATTTTTCAGTTGCTTACAAAAATCACTGGAGAACTACCACGCTCCAACCACCTCTTTTTCATTTTCTTCTGGTCATATAACACCAGGTTTCCATTTGCTGGAAATAAATGAGGGAGCCATGGGGTATCCCTGCTCTTTTTATTCACGCAAATAATCCCATTAAAATCCACAGGAGTTCTCGTATCCAGTGGGCAGGTTCTGACCCCAATTGTTTTAACAGTTCTTTTTATTCACACCCCATATGCTAGCTAAAAAATCTTACAGAGCTTGACAGAAGGCTTCAAATCATGAGTCTACCCAACGATGGAGTTACTGTCCTATGTGTGTCCTGCTGATGTAGCTCAGGTGAATCATAGAATCATAGAACTGGCTGGGTTGGAAGGGACATCAGAGATCATCGAGTCCAACCCTTTTACCACCATTGCGGTTGCTAGACCATGGCACTGAGTGCCACATCCAGGCTCTTTTTAATTATCTCCAGACACGGAGAATCCACTACTTCCCTGGGCAGCCCATTCCAATGCCTGATCACCCTCTCCAGAAAGAAATTCTTTCTAATATCCAATCTGAACTTCCCCTGGCACAACTTGAGACCCTGCCCTCTTGTCTTGCTGAGAGTTGCCTGGGAAAAGAGCCCAACCCCCCCCTGGCTCCAACCTCCTTTCAGGGAGTTGTAGAGAGTGATGAGGTCTCCCCTGAGCCTCCTCTTCTCCAGCCTCAACACCCCCAGCTCTCTCAGCCTCTCCTCATAGGGTCTGTGTTCGAGTCCCTTCACCAGCCTGGTTGCCTCCTTTGGACCTGCTCCAGCACCTCAATCTCCTTCCTGAGCTGAGGGGCCCAGAACTGGACACAGGACTCAAGCTGTGGCCTCACCAGAGCTGAGCACAGGGGCAGAATCCCTTCCCTGGACCTGCTGGCCACGCTGTTCCTGAGCCAGCCCAGGATGCCATTGGCCTTCTTGGCCACCTGGGCACACTGCTGGCTCATGTTCAGCTTCCTGGCAATCCAGACTCCCAGGTCCTTTTCTGCCTGGCTGCTCTCCAGCCAAAAAAAAGTGGAGAAAATAATGGATAAATAAATTTTAAAATGTCTTCAAGGTAAAGATATGGCAGAATTTTGGTGAGTCAGACTGGTACCATCATGTATTTCCTGAGAAGTTGTCATCAATCCATATTTTCCTCTGTGCCTCAGTTTCCCTACCTGTAAAATGGGATTTATCAGACTCCCCTTTCTCCAAATGTTGTGCACGTGTAGCAAGTGGCACACGTCATGTAAAGGGAGAAAGCTGCATTTTTCATTGTATAAATTGAAAATCAGTCCCTTTTGGTGAAAAGATTATCTTTTTTGTTTTATAACCCTGCTGCTACTCAGAGTCCTTCCCTTAGCAACATGGTGAATGATGCTACGTTCACAAATACTGAAAAAAAAGCAGAGGCAACAGATTCTGAGGACACTCAGACAGCCTGATGCTTTTGTTTAATGAAGAATTTTCTGAAATGATTCACTTTTAATCAGATTTCTTCAGAGCTTCTAAAAACCTTGTCCTCACTGTAGCACAGCCCCTTGCCAAAAGGTTTTTTACTCTTCCCAAGCTGAATCCAGAAGGAAAAAATCATAAACCTTTTTTTTTTCTTACAGTATTTAATTATATGATGCCAGTAGCATAAACAAAGCAAGGCAGCCCAGTCCAATCTTCTTCCTCATATCCTAAACCTTCTCGTAGCCAATCTAATAATTTTATTTTAGCTTTGAAAGAAACAAAAGTCACCTCTAAGTTCAGACTAAACATGAGAAATTGTAGCCAGAGAGGAATTTTTTTTTTTTTTTTTGCAGAAAGTTATGTGGGAAGATATAAAAACAGTGTGTTAGAATGGAATGACTCTTTCAACTGGAGTTTATTGTGTTTACAGTATTACCCAAGCTCTGAGGAAACCAATAACCATCACAAATCTCACCAACATCCCATATTTTAGGGCTCGAGTTTTCTACGTTTTCTGCTGGTTTAAAGCCCAACAACAAAGCAAGTTCTTGAGAGAATAAGCAACAATATTAAAACTCCTGTGACATCCTCTATAACCTCCCTCTCGGGTAACTCAGAGTCTCCACCTTCTCCTCCATCCCATAATAGCCTCTGTGTTTCAAAAATAGGCCCCACATCTGCAATATATTACGTGCATAATTTGCACTTAATTACCGACCACATTGATTAAACCATTGCACAACAATTAAACCTAATTAAGCTTTGTTGTTTTTTTTTACAGTGCCCTCACTCCTGAGCTGGGTGTCTTCTCAGCTCCCATCCCACCGGAGGTGTTTGGCTCCAAGTGTGATCACCATTTCTTTCCAGTTTCAGGTGAGGGCAAAATTCAGGATTAACAAATGTGTGTCAGGCTGTGACCCAACCTCAGCCACTTTGCATTCCCAATTGTTTCCATCTGTGTGTCAGCAAATCTTCATCTCCAGGCTATAAATAGATGACCAGGCATGCCCCCAGCATGAAATCAGACAAGTCCTGTGGCACTTCTGAAGGTTTGGAGGTTCCAGTGGTTGAAATTCAAAAGGTAGATTGAGTTTGGAGTAGTAATTCAAGGTATTCTTTTTCCTCAAGCAGAAATTTGTTGCTGCTATCAAAAAGGGTTTGAAGTTTCACAGATTTGAGCTGGTGAGGATGTTGGAGATGCCTTACTAGGTGCACCAATACCAAGAATCTGGTAGTTATATGTAAGCTTATTTTTTTTTCCTAATTCAGAGTAATTCAGGTAGTTGCATGATTTGGGTATTAGTATATTTGGCTCTGTTTCTCTAGAGAAAACAATGGCAAAATGTTTGGTAACTTGAATGTGGGGTTCCTGTGTCTTAACACTATGGGTAAAACCTTCGAGCTAATCTTCACATGAAATAAAATTAAATACCAGTTAATGAAGTGCAATCTTACTGGTGCTAGGTTAAGGAAAAAAGTATGTTAAAGGACAAGATAAAATACATTCTCTAGCTGGTAGTTCATCACTGATCAAAGAAAACAATTCAGTAAATTATAGACTGTAACATCATAGTGCTGTTTATGGGGTATTTTCATCTAAAATCTCCCAAATTCACTGCATATTTGAATTTCTTTCTGCTCCTCTGAGTGTTTTCCTCATATAGACTAAGTCAATTCTTATCTGTATTGTTCCCTCTGTTTTCCTGATAATTAATTCATTTAATTTGCACACTGCTACTGCAAAAAAAATAAATTCTGGAAGCCTGAATAATGTCATAAGATAAATATAAGATATAAATATAAAGATATATATATAAAGATATAAATATAAAATATAAATATAAGTTCAGAGCTGCAGGCTTCACTTTTCATTCTGCTCTAAATTTACATCTAATTGTGTTAGGCTGTCACTTCCTTTAGGGAATAACTACCTCAGACTTTCTTCTATTCAATTCCTTAAGGAATATTTAACTGCTTTGTGGGTTGGTTTAGTTTTTGTGTTTTTTTTTAAAGTAGAAAGCTAGCTCTGCTACACTTGGTAGGTTTCATCTCTGCAGATAAACAATTTCTAGGTTTTTTTAGTAGTGTATAATCAATTATTTTTAAAAAATCTGCTTCATTGGCAGAAAAAGCATTGCAATACTTTGATTGCCACCAGATCCAAGGGGCAGTTGGAGTCTGTTGAATAAATTCAGAGGCCAATGCTTTTGGCAGATTTTACAAGGTGTCTTTTACTAAATTATTTGACTAAAATGATATTCATCTCTTTCCCAGCTGATAGTATTACTTTGGTAACTTGCCCATCCATTCCAAGGGGAGAAAAGGAAACATATCTGTGAAATCTTTCAAATAAGAGTTTCAAGCAAGAAATATTTTCCTTCAGGTCACTCAACCTGGGGACTGTGGAAACTGTAAGAAAACTGCACTAAGAAAGTTCAGTGTTCACAGACAACACGTCAAATCAATAGAAATTATTTTAATTTTGCCCCTATATTTTTTTTTCTTTCCTTCTGATGAGTTAGATATAATAAAAATAACAGCATGGTTTGAATCAGAAAAGTGGGGAAAACACAGAAAAGTGTGAAAATGATTTTACTGACTGGTACCCTCCTTGCTGGTTCTTTGTTGGGTTCAGTTGGGTTTTCTTTTTTTTGTTGTTTTGTTTTTTTTTTCACTGCACAGTTTCTTCTATGTGAAAAGGTAGAGGACAAGGAACTGCTTTTATTCCTTGACTCTGGGTACCTCACATGCTGAAACAGGAAAAAAAAATGGGTCCAATTCAAACAGGCATTTCCCAATATAACCCACGTGCAAAATCTCCATCACCAGTGGCTCCAACTCCACTTATGGGGATGCTCAAACATGTCTGGATCCTGCTGTGGGAGGATGGCTCAAGGGGGGATTTCAACAGGTGGTTTTCAGCTCTGAAACAAATCCATGTCTGGGAGAAACCCAGAATTAGGCTGTTGGAGCCTTTTTCTTTGTGTCACCCTCTGAAGGGATAAAATCTGTGGACTCTGGGAGAGAGGGGCTTAAAAAATGTTGGAAGGGTTTGTTGAATTAGGTGGCCTAGCAGTTCATTTCAGAAGCAGTGCTGGCAAACCACCTCACCTTCTTCCAGGGCTGATGTTAAAATCTGTTTCCACATTTTCTTATGGGAGGTGGGGGGGAAAAAAAAGGGAAAAAAAAAAAAAAAGGTTATCCTTCACCCTTTCCAGCAAGCCAGGAAAGCTTGAAACTGAACTGGTGGCTTTCTGCCCAGACAGAAAGGAACTGAAATAAATATGAGCAGGGTTAAGAATTTTCTTTATTGAGAGCACCTGCTCCTATTTTATATGTAACATTGCTAAAAATTCCTTCATTACCTTGTGCTCAACTCGGTGGGAGTTCAGTGAAGCTTTTGGTGCTGATGACACCCAAAAGAGTCCTTTGGATCTCTCCAAGGAAAGAGTTTCCCTGGACCCAGCCAAATTAATTTAATGTGGCCAAAAGTATCACAACAACAGAGCTGCCTGGGATGCTCCCAAGGACAGTTTCAGGCTGAGGACGGGGGTCTGGTCCTGTTGAGTGTCAGATACAGAAAAACTTCACTGGAAAAACCTCTGCTTGTGAAGTTTCACCCAAAATGTCACCTTCTGCTGCTATTATTTTTTTTTTTAATTTTTTTTTTTGCAAGTAGCTGCACCTCCTAGGTGTCTGAGGTCCACCTGAAGGTCAGCAAACCTTTTTTGTCATTTTTTCTCACCTTTTGCCAGAGGAGCTGGGTTATGAGCTTGTGTTGTGATGGGCCAAGTTTTGATGTTTTGTTGTGCTGGGGTAGGGGGGAAGACAAGGTTTTTGCAACAGGCAATAAATTCTCATTAATCAGGTTGGTGTAGCTGGAAGAGGAATGCATCAGGTCAGAGCTCTGGGTCATATGCAGGAAATTTTGAGCTAATTTCTGGGCAAAAAAGAAAAAAAATAATTCAAGTTTAACTAAATCATGTTCATCAATTAGCCTGAGACTTTGAGTGAGGCAGCAGCATTCTTCTGGCTGAGGGTAAAACAATTAGGGAATAATCCTGTAAAATGTATTATTTTTGGAGCTGAGGTTGATTACTCACAGACCACTCAAACCTTTTACCACTGCTGTCAAAGTGGAGCTCTCCAGAGGTCTTCTGCTGCAGGTGTGATAACCAAGGACACCCTGGGTGTCTAAGAAAAGACACAGCCTCTGCTCACAACCCCACTTCCAGCTTAGGTTCACATTTTTTCTACTTTAGGTTGACCAAAGACAGCTTTCTGTCTTTTTTTTTTTTTTTTTAATACCACATCTCAAAAGCCCCAGTAGAAACTGGGGAATGGGAGAGGGATGCTCCAGGGAATCCACACCCAACCCATGGCCAGTATCTATTTTATTTCTTGAAGGCATCTGCAGACCCATGGTGAGGCATCAGTGAGGATGCTGCTCCCATGGCTGAGGACAACCAGGAGATGGGGTGGAAACCAAGTGTGTGAGGTTCCCTGGATCAGCTGCTTCCTTCAGATGTTTCCCCAGGAGCTGACACAGCTTAAGCCTAGGAACTGGAAGGGATTTTTGCTTCGCTGGGACAGAAGTAACAGTCTTGAACTTAGAGAAATTACAATACTTTACTAGGGGATAAATCTAATCAGATTATATCCAAACAGTCTATCTATAAATTTTAGCCACACATGTATCTCATTTTCTTAAATACCTAAACTGCTTAGAAGCTTTAGCATATTTATTTTCCTTTCATCCCTGCGAGGGAGAGATACACTGTCCCTATTTTCCAGCTGAGGAAGTTACTCAGAGAGAGATTTAAGTGTATGTATTCATGGCAGTCACTGAGTAGAACGGAATTCAGCATGGCTGGAAAAGCCACCTGAGAAGCTGGGTAAATACTTGGGCAAGTAGCTCAGTGGTCAATGCCAGCAGTACCCATGCTAATTCATGGAAAACAGGCTTAAGTGCATCTACTTGCACTCCCTGCAGGGTAGGAATGGTTTGAATGACAGGGGAGCTGGGGCAAACTAGCCAAGAATGTCCCATTATGCCATGGGAGTAAGGTGGAGGCATTAAAGGGCACTAAAATCCCTGGATTTTGTTTTGCTCCTTATTCCCTCTAGCTGTGTAAGAAGCATCCAACCAAGTTATCACACTTGGTCCACTCCTGTCTCCCAGTCAATGGGTCCAGCTCAGCCAAGTCTCTGCTTTTCTCCCAGGACCTTTTAGAGAAGCAAGAGCACAATGAAAAATCAGAGCAGCAACACACACCCAAGTGTGGCACCACAGCAGAGACCATTCCTTGAGTCCCAGGTCAGCATCCAACTCCCCAAAGGACAGAAACCTGACAGGAAATCCAAAATCTCTTTGCAGTCCACTAAATATTGCAGGAATGAATGGCTGGCACGAGGGAAGGAATGTTGGCTGGGAGGGAAGGTTTTTGGTTTGAGCTTTTCCTGGGTTGTGTTTATTTAGCGTATAGCTGGGAGGCACTTGCTGTTTCATATCTGGGGATGGAAGAAGCCCAGCTAGAGTTGCACTGGGAGATGGAAAGGTTGCAGCTCGAGCTTGCTGTTACCTGGAGCTAATTTCTGCACCTGCACAGGGCCTCGAGTAGTGTTCAAAGCATTTAAGGTCTTTAACTGGGGGGGTTAAGTCAAAACAGTTCCAAATGTGGGCTTTTGCATTCAGGCTGTGAAGTCCGAAGTGTGCTCACTGATGGCTTTTTGTTTTCCCCGGGCCAAATGGGAGTAAAAATCTACTGAAAACCATATCTGGGGCTTTCTCCTGCCATACCAAAACCTCCCAAAGCAAGAAATATTGAGTGCACTTCAGATTCAGTTTTTCTCAAGGACAGGACGAGAAAAAGGAAAGACACATTGTATGATGTCACATCACCACCACCAGAAGATGCTCAGATATGACATGGTGAGGGTCCCCTAAGAACTAAAATAGAACTTAAATTATTAATCTCAGTGAAATGATGCTGTTTCCCAACAGCTGCACATTGTCATCTTCCTCAAGAGCTCTGGCTTTGCCAAGCTTTGAACTGCAACTGGTTTTTGTCTTGGGCTGACATTTCCCATCCCATTTTCCCATTCCTCTGCCTCTGGGCTTGAGAGCATCACTTTTGGCCAACTCAGCTCTGCTGCTCCCTGGCCAGACAGGAACAGGCACCCAAAGGACCTGTAGATTCCCAAGCCTGGCTGATTCCTGGGCTCTACCAAAGCAGCAGACCCCTAATAGCAGAGGGTTTGGTTTTATGAGGCATTACCAAGCCCTCAGTGTTGAAGTGCAGGTGATGAGTTTCCAATCAGATAAGGGGATGGTAATTCCAGATGCCCTTGCCATCAGTTTCAGGAATCACCATGGAGGGAATGTTGGGATTAGGTTTCACTCAGAGCCTGGACACATTTATAATGTTTCAGTAAATGAATAGGGAGTGCTGTGACCCAGCTGGGAAATTTATGGCCCTGGTTGTGGCTCTGACAGGACTTTGGAGGGAGATATCGTGGGCTTCAGGGGTTGAGGCTCATCTTAAACTTAAATTGGTGTGGTGGTAAGGGTGAGAAGCAGAGATAAAGCAGCTGTTGAAAAGCTTAAGCTGTGTGACTCGGGCTAAAAGCAGCTCAAGAGAACATGCTTGTCGAGGTGTCAACCTTCTACCAAGTGCTCATTAATTGAAAAATATTCCAAGTGGACACTGAAGGACAGACCAAGCCCCATGCTGGGGGGTCCAGGCACTCATAAAATATGCAGATTGCAGCCCTGGTAGAAGGAGGAGGAATAATTTCATGGGAAGAGAGGTTGTTCCTGACAATGTGCAGCCACGGGAAGGCTCGAGGCGGGGAGCTGGGCAGCCCAGGGACCTTTCACTCCAGCGTCTGCAGTCACTCAACTTCTTTCCTCTTGGGGTTGGGCTGGGGGATTTATTGCCCCTTTTGGCTTTTCAACAGCATCTGCTACATCATCTAAAATGAACTCTTCAAGAATTGGAAGCTAATCTTTGCCTAAGCTACGTGCCATGATATGCTGTGACCTTCCTGATGGATACGTAGAAAAACTTGCCTTAAAAGCAGAGGGCAAAAAGCAGGGTTTAAAGATTTACTGGGACATTTACAAGTGTGATAAGGTTTTTTTCAGCCTGTTTTCTTTTATGGTAAATCATTTTTTTTAATTGCCCTAGGAAACCTGGGAGATGATGACCAGAAGTTGAATATTTTTGGCTTTGTCGCTGGAAAATCAGACCCAAAGCCTTTCAGCTCTGAATGGAAGGAAATTTAAAGCACACAACAACCTGAGGTAACCAGTAAAAACACTTGCTCTGGTTGTCCAAATAAAACCAAAAAATGCCTAGAAGTAAACAAAAGATGTATTTTATAGGCCACTGAAAAAGCCCCTTTTTTGTGTGTGTGTCCCTTTTGATCTGGAAGAATTTTTTTGAATTTTTTCCAAAGAAAGTAGTGAGGTCAAAAATTGATTTTTTTTTTTTCTTCATTAATAAATATGAATGTTTGGAGAACAGCCAAGTACTCATGATTTGTTTGATTTGAAAAATTTCAGCCAGCTGTACCTATGAAACTGGAAACCAGGTAAAAATTGCCCTGATCTGGGTTTTTTTTTTGACACTGAAAAGTCAACCCAGGTTCATCAGAATGCTTTTTGAGTTTCCAGCTCACAGTCCTAGACCTCCTAGACTCATCCTGGATAACAAAATCATAGGGAACCATGTGGACTCAGCTGAGTTTCCCTTTCATTTTTGCAAATAAACCTGAAATCCTCAGTTAAATGTCACTTGAACCAAAAGCAATCTGAGATTTATGCAAAAGACTTTCTTGGATAATTGATTCCAAAAAACCAAGTTGCACAGAAATGAAGTTGTGGCAACAGTTTTCTCATTGGACATTCACCAGAAAATCAACCTAACTCCTGATACAATGCTAGATATTTTCTGGAGCAATTATTTCATGTTTAATTCTTCCAGATCTTCATCCTGAGGAAAAGCTGATCAATACATCTCAGGGAGCTGTAGTTTTATGAAGCAAAGCTTTAATTTTTTCAAGTGTAGAGGAAAAAAAATAGTTATATCTACTCCTTCTTTTCCTACTGGTAGCTTCAGAAAATTCCTTGGGGGTCACATTCTTCTGCTCTGTGTTAACAGCACTTCCAGTGGTTAATTCCTGATCTGTGAGTAGGACAAGCATTAAGCAAGATGAATTAGGTGCATAAAAACAGCTGAATAATGGAATGAAATCAATTTCCAGGGTTGGAGATGTGTGGGGGTCTTTTTCAATACTCATAGTCTTGCAATTACAATTTGAATAGTGGGGTCCCAAAGCCCCAGCTGACTTCAGGACCTCCACAGGAGAGTTCACCTGCAGCAAGAAAAAAAATTGCTATTTTAGATATGCTACAAACCAAAAGCAAAGACACCCAGCCTGTTTTTTCAGGCCAATCTACCCCTATGCAGTAGTTTTCCTGGCATCTGAACCATCTCATGCAGCACAGGCCACTGAATTCCTGCCAGGAGTGATAAACACATCCCATTTTTCTTTCCTTATCTGTTTGCATTTTGCTAATATCACCTCTCATCCCCTTCTGCCCACTTCCAGGGGCTTTTATCAGCAGACAGCACAGAAACCCTGCCCAAGCAACATGTCTGCAACTTTGGTGTGGGAAATTTTCTCACCCATGCTGCTTTCTGAGCACCTAGGACATGATTTAGATGAGTGGTGATATGGGGATTGATTACAGAGGTTTAATTAAGATCAATCGTGTCCCAGGTAAAACATGAGGATGGAGGATGACGTGGCTTCTTGAGACTCTGATTACAAGAGATTCATCAAAATATATTGCCACTGAAACTGAGAAAAACCTTCCTTTGGCTTGCTGGGAGGAGGTTAAACATGAGTTGAAAGCCCCATGCTAATATTTGCTGAAGCATTGATGTTCATTGCTAAACAGGCTGCATGTCTTACACTAAAAAATGAAAAATAAAGAGAGAAAGCAACTAACTTGCCATAGGCTATTACTGGTTTTCAATCCAGGTCCATTTGTTTTGTATTTTTTTATGTGTACCTCAGGAAAAAGGAAAAAAAATAGTTTATGTGTTTTGTTGTATCACATCTCTAATCAAATTGGAAAGGTCTTGGGTAATCCCTAGAAATAAATTTAAATTAATAAATCTTTTTTTATGTAATCACCTCTACTTTCTGTTCTGGGTGGAAGAAGGGAGTTTGTCATCAGTACTTCTTTATTTAGTGTGCAAAATTAATTTGATAAATGCAGCAGTTTCAAATAGGAGAGGTTCCCAAGCTTAAGGCAAGCTATGAAGTCTATACATCATTCATAGTTATATATATATATATATATGAATAATACACATTTTTAATGCTACAAATGCCATAGAGCTCAGGTGGGAATAAGAACAGTTTAAAATAGTTCACTCTAGACAGAAGCCCAGCTCAATAATGTTTGCTACAAACGTGGGAGTTGCTGAGGGAGAAGCCAATATTGCATTCCTCAGGTCTAGGGCAGAAAAAGTGGAGGAGTTAAGATGAAGTACAGATTTTCCTCTAATCAAATCCAGAAGATGTGCTGTAAACCTTATTCTAAGAGATCTGCTAAGGCTGCAGCATGAATATGACAGGCAGGCAAAATTGTGGATTTGATCATTTAAAAACCTGTGGATTCCTGGGGTTTTGGCTACGTTCAGGACTCCGAGGAAAGACATGCTGAAAATTGCTGAGGGGTGTTACCAAACCCAGTTGCCAAAGGTTTAGTCTGCCCTAGTAATACAGAGAGCAGCTGGTTGAGCTAAGTCCCAGTTAATTACCTTTTCATTTCTGCAATCACTCCGTAGTTTGTTTAGGGCAAGGTGGACTGGAGGGTTTGGTGCCCAAATCGTTGCATTTATTCATTTGCTATAGAAAAGTTGGGAAATAAAGGCCTCATTATTGTACATATTTTTTCATTTAATTCGTTATGGGCATATTACAAAATGGCTTTGTAATTTGGGTAATCATGCACAAATGTTGGGTTTTGCTGCAGCATATTCAGATCAAATACTTGTTTGGCTGAAGCTGGCAGGCAGTGCTGGTGCAAGCCCAGCTCACTGAGGGTGTAGAGGTGATTGATTTATGGCTCCCATAAATCGTCCAGAGCCAGATCCTGATGTCTTTTCACACTCTGAATGGGGTAAAACTTTCAGTCCCAGTGATACAAAAGGCATTTTAGACAGAGAGGGGAAAATGTCAGAGAGAACCTGGGGACCAAAGTGCAATCCATGCTCATTTGTCTAAGGAAAACATTGAAGATCGGGCACATCTTTTTCCTCCCACTCAATGGGATCACTGTAAGACTCTTTCATACAGCAAAGTTTTCAAAACCATGAAGTTTTCAAGTCCTTTGTCCCATCTACTTTATATAAAAATCCCATAGTAGGTCTCCGGGTAACAGCAAAGTATGACAGACAGTCTAAACTTCCACTGGTCAGCATGATCACTGTAGATTATTTTCAATAATCACTCTTTTTCTTTGTCATTTTTTTATACAATACCAAGTTACAATATCCTGTAGTGCCAGCCTTGTTGTAACTCTACAGCACATCTAAAATCAGCATTTAGGGAATGTTTAAGCTGTAAAGTCAAGCTTTGAGATGATTAGGAAGTGCTTGGATCCAAGCAACCTTAAATTGGCCCCATTCTATAAAGCCTTTAAATATCCAATTGCTCCAAGTTCATGCCCCTTCCAACTACTGTGAAAAGAAAGAGGCAAGACCTGCAAGTCCATTTCTAGGCACAGCCTGGATTCATTCCTGTTGTTTTTTCCATCCAAGGCTTTGAATGAAGCAGGAGGTTGTATGGAAAAATACACAGTGTGATCATGTAATTAACATTTCCTTGTGTGGAACCACAGCCACTGGGGTGAGCAGATGGAAGAGGGTTCACACCTCTGCTTTCTCACCTTGTGGCAAATGAGCCCACCCCTCTCTCTCAGAAAAAAAATCTTGACAGGTTGATATGAATTTATTTTGTCTTAGGGATGAGTTGTGATGGGAGAGTGAAGAGTCACTTGAAAATCTGATACTCCATTGAGAATTTCCATCTCTTACCCATTTTAATCTTTCCCCTGTTATTTCCCTCATAAAAATCAAGCTTGAGCTCCTTTAACAAGTCTCTCTTCTTCAAAGCATACAGATGCTCTTCCTTTTACCTTTTCTAGTCTACACTGAGA
Organism: Calypte anna; assembly: GCF_003957555.1. Taxonomy (NCBI): domain Eukaryota; kingdom Metazoa; phylum Chordata; class Aves; order Apodiformes; family Trochilidae; genus Calypte; species Calypte anna. The sequence goes on from NC_044257.1 coordinate 17,286,104, forward strand.
TGTAGACCAAATAGAATACCACTCCCCAGATTAGGAGCCACTTGTCCAAATCATCAGCTGCTTCTCCAGCCCTTGCCTTTTGCATCCCTTATTTTTGCTGCAATTTTAAAACCAAACCCCCACAAAACCCCTTGATTTGCCCTGTTTTGTTCTCAACAACTTCTTCTAGCTGGGCTGGTGAGGAGGTCTTGTCCAGCTCTTCCAATACCTGACCTGACATCTGTTTTCTGAAGGATTTAGAGCAATAATCTGCCCAATGAATGATCCAGCTGGCTTCATAGTCTTACATTCTGGATTAAATTGTAACAGAGAGGAAAGACATACTTGTGGGTTTGACATCAGCGTGGAGGCAGAAAATACCATTTACTGTGAGCTGTTCCAGTGTGACTTTGTTTAGGAAAGCATGCAGGTCATTGTAAGAAGATGACTATTTTACACTTCCATCTTTTCTGTGTTCTCCAGAATCCTCCAACTCCCCAGAGAAGACAAAAATATGCAGAATAGAATAAGATGCTTTTCGTGATGCATCTAGCTATAATCCTTGATAATTCCAGGCTAGGGCTGTGGAAGAAATGACCAGACTTTATTCACTTTATGTTGTGAAGTAGTTTTTTTTAAGTATGTTTGCAGCTGACTTTCCTACTGCTGCACTCCCTTTGCCTGCAATATTTTGGCTCTCACAGTCTGGGTAGGTTCAACATGGCCACGAGGGGTTTGGAAGACCTCACAAGGAAGACCTCCTACAGTCAGTGATAAATGCTGTCCCTTCAGTGAGGAAATAGCCTCTTAGCTGTGAGTAGGTATTGCATCAGTGTCCCAGGAGAGGGATCTGCTCTTGGAAGGGTCTGCTTTCCTTGAGCTCTCAAGATCTTGACCATTCTTTCACCAAAAAGCTTTATGTGAGCGTTGTGCCTGTTCACTCCAATATCCTGTCAACATCTGAAGGTGTTTCTAGCCAGAGCAGGGACCTTATTTCCAAAGCTGAATGTTCTTTACAGAGAAAGGCTTACTCATTTCCCTTAACTCAGAAATCATATTTTTAAAAAGAAATGGCTTGAGCCATCTAGAGCTTTAGATGTCAGAACTCCAACTGGAGCACAGCTCACTGGCCTCTGGTGTTAATATATTGTTCCAGTGACAAACCCAACCCATGAAGTGGGTTGACCAGCTTCCAGTTGATTAAAGGTGTTCTCCAGAAGAACAGTCTAATATGGAGTTGACAAAGGCATGGAAACTATGTCTGCTTCCAGTAAAACTCCTTGCCTCCTTGCCAGGCACAGAATTAAAAAGATCTGCCTTCAAACTCCAGGCCATGAACTTACTTCATGTTTTAGTGTCACCGTTCTCCTTACCTCCATGTTCCAGCCATTGCTAAGAAACTAACAGAATATCATCTGCCTGCAAGCCCAGGATGCTCTTTGACTTTTTTTCTTCTTTCTTCCCCCATCCCAGTAGCAGCACATCAGCCTGATCTGGGCTGCAGCTGCCTCTCTTCTTTTATGTTGGTCCAGCAAACCCCAAAGGCACGAACCGAAAAATGATTTGGCCAGAGGTGTTGCTGGTTCCTCTGTAGCCATCCCTAACTGCTCTGCATCTTGGCCTGACCTTTGACAAATTCTTAGAAGAAGGTGGACCAACTGAAGTTGGTTATTGCTTTCTGATGACAGTGCTGAAGGTGATGATGGCCCTGGAGTGCAGCTCATCGCGTTGGATTGATTTAGCGCATGTTCTGTGCCCTGTGGTCTGGGATTCATTCCCTGCATTGCAATGTGCTTTTTGGGCTCACGCTCCAGCAGTGACTTTCAAATACTCATTTCTCTTCAGCCCATACTTTTATTACCCTGAGTGGGTCTGTATATAGCTCTAGACTGCTGCAGATTTCCAAGGGCTGCATCCCAACAACTATCACTTTCCAGTTTCATTCCCCTCAAGAAATTCTGTCAACAGCTTCTCCCACTTCCATTAATCTTGTGTTTTACCATCTCAAAGCCTCCCATTCTCTCAACTCCCTTAAAGATGTGACCAGTGCTTCTCCTTGAGTGCTGACAATTGCTTTCTCATCCTGATGTGGAGCTGCTCTCCCTGCTAAGAACCACGTGCAGCTTCCAGTAATACCTATTCATCAGTAAAGGAGGTAGTGAGCCAGGTCTGGATTTCCACATTTGAGGTACTGATGTATTTTACATACCTTTCCTTTCTCAAAAGGGATTTTTCTGTCTCTGAACACTAAATATGAGAAGCATTTTTCAGATTCTTTGACAGAATGCTTTTAACATATCAGCAGGGCCAATAAATCTTCTCCATTCATTCTCTCCACTTTTATTCGCAGTGAAGTATTGATCAGGAACAAGCAGGGATTGTCAGGACAGTTCTCAAATGGAAGTGATGCGTGGTTGCTACCAGTACACCAAGACCAACAGCTTTGCTTGGAGCTGTTGGACTCAAGGATTTTCTTTCAGCAACAAAGAAACCCAGAGAGACAACATTTAGCCACACCAGACCACAAACCTCTCAGACCTCTCCACTGCATTCAGTTCTCAGCTTTGCTTTCCTTCACCCCCTCTTTCCCTGTGGTTTGTTTTTTGTTTTGTTTTTTTTTTTTAATTGCACAACTTTTTCTCTTTCCAAAGTGCAAGAAATTGATGGGGTCAGAGTGCCTGATTTCAAGCAGGGATGGGGTGACATAAGGTACAGTAATATTGGTGCCAAAGGGAATCCCTTCACCTTCTCTCAGTGCTTCAGGCTTGGAAAACCCAAGGGTTCATCCCTGTGTTGCTATACATCCTTTTTTTTTGTGCCACTGCGTGGTTGGGAGCTACCTCTGGAAGAAGTAACCCTCTGGGGATTAGGGAAGTGATCAGAAAAGAAATAATATAATTTATAGAAAAAACCAAATATAATTCACAAGGAATCCAGGAGGGTTGCAGAAGAAGAGGTCAGAGGAGCAAAGGGAAGGGACAGCTGTCTGTTCAGTCAAAATGTCAGAAATCCTGTCAAGTGTCCTGGGTTGTGAAAAGTCCTCTCAGACACTGGTTAGAGGTCTCTGAATCAGGGCTGTTAAACCAACCAGTGCCATAGAGGATTATCCTGAATTAGCAAAAAACCATGACCCAACCAATTTTCCATTTCAAGTTTCCATGAGTCTGTAAATCTGTGACTTTTTTTTTCCTCTGTTTCTCTTTATATGAAAGTTTCTCCATGCCCTGTTATTTTATGTTTTGTTGTTTTGGGGTTTGTTTGTCTGATCATTAGAATTCTTCCTCAAAATTCTGGTGACATATTGTGCTTTTTGTCAGCCTTGGCAAGGACACAGGGCCAGTGCCTGTGACCCCCCCACCAAGGGGAATGGAATGTCAAGATGTAGTTGTGGCTCAAGAAGAGTCAGTGAAGTTTGGTGTGGGGAGTCTATTTTTAGTGGCTAAAGATTGTTCCAAGGTTAAAGGAAAATACAATCCTGGGGAGAAGGTGGAGGGAATATTTGCCCTCCCTGGAGGGAATCCAAGAGGGTTGCAGAAGAAGAGGTCAGAGGAGCAAAGGGAGGGGAGAGCTATCTGTGACACAGCTGTTTTTGAAAACAAAGGGGAAAAAAAAAATAAGTTGGATGGTAATCCCTTACATCGTATCCCACTGAAGCATTTTTCAGAGTGGTGGAATGGAACAAATGTACAGTCATATTTAAGGCATTGGACCACCTACATCTTAACAGATCTGCAAATTGACGTTAATGAAGCCATTTATGTTTGAAAAAAAAAATGGAAATTCAGCTGGAAAAATAGAATGAGTGCTGAAACACTGGCTCACTTGTTCAAACCAATTTGCTAAAGCAGGATTTCATATGTTTGCTGGAGAAAAGAGCAGAAAAGACAAAGCAGTGGAAGGAAGATGTATCTCAGGCAATGCTTTCCTCCAACGTGTTTCTGACCAGTGTAGGAAGACCTTAGGTGGTATCAATGACAAATCCTTCCATGCACAGAAAGGGAAACAGCAGTTTATTTTTTTGGCAGAAAAATGAAGGAATGGGCAGTGTAGGACCTTTTTGGAGACATTTACTGGAGATACAAATTGCTAATGCAGCAAGATCTATTCACTTTAAATCAGTGATGCCTGAACTGGGAAAATATTCTGATTTTATTGTGATTTTTTTTTCTCTAAAGGCACTTGCAAACTACATAAATCCTGTATGTTTTTCCCTTGGATGTATTTTAAAAAATTAAAACTATTTAACTGTACTAAATAGTATAGTTACTTGACCAGACACTTGAACTGTACTATTTAAAGTGTACTAGAAGCACTTTTTCTTGTGGGACTATTGTATTTACTCCTTTTTTTGAAAAGGATAACTTGAAAGTGAAAACAGGAAAAGGCACAGGAGCTTCCTAATTTTTCTACATTTTTTTTCCCTCTGAAGACCTCCAAGCTTTCTCCAAGGGAATGCATGGTGGATGATGAAGCTACATATAAAACCAAACCACCTTGTGTTATCCAGGGTGTGCACAAGTCAAACTGCTTTTTACACGGGTTAAGAACGTGCTCAGAATTATTTCTTTTCACCTGCCAATCCCCAAAGTCTTGGATGTGTGTCTGAGGCTTTCAAAGGTTGTCCTCTGAATTTGAGGATTTGAGCAGAAAGCCAATATTGTTCATTTGAGGGCTATTTTTAATGGCTACACACACAGAGAGCTCTCTAGAGTTGCCATAAATATCCTGTTTGCTTTCTTTGTTTCTCTTTCATTTAGCTCCCTTGGTATCAAGCAGATTATTCTTTCTAAAATGTTTTATTATATCCCTGCTGCTCCCTTCGGAGGAGGGAATCAGGGAAACGCATTTGCGGGGTGGAGGGTGGGGGGAAAAAGGGAGGGGAATTCTATTTGTTCAGCAATGAGTGACTTTTAAAAATACTTAAATCCATTTAGAACAAACTTGCAGCAGCAAACGCTCACCTTTGGACAGGGATCAAGAATGGAAACTCTCAGACCAGAAGGAATTCGCACAGGATGTAATAAGGGATAAAAAATAAAAGAAAATAGAATTTAAAAAGTGAGAGGGTCTGAGGGGTGCCAGGACTGAAATAAAGCCAGGTCATCCCCCCAGCTGCCAGGCAATGTGCTGCCTTTTCTCCTTCTCACGAAGCACAGAAATGTTTTAACATTTCGCTGAGAGTGGGAAGTGCAAATCCAAGAATCCACAAGGATTCATTTCCCTGCCCGAGCTGGGTTTAAGCTGTGCTTAAACAATGAGGCTCTACCCAGTGTATCCCACACAAAGCCATATGCAGGCATTTGGGTGCTTGCAGAGCCTTTTCTGGTTGAAAACCTCTGATATTGGGTTCATTAAGATGAAAAGAAGGGAAATCAGATCCTCCTTTCTGTCTGCTCTCTCTTCTTGCCTTCCTTTCTGCTGAGTGTCAGATTGTATTCACCCAGCCACTGCTGAAGTTCATCTGCATCTTCCTTCTAGTTGGTTTTTGCTTGTTTGTTTGTTTGTTTTTCAAATATTTGGCTCTCAAGTTCAAGCTCCTAAAAGAGAGAAATTCTCCTAGTGTGGAGAAGCACTTATGCACTGGAGTAAGGGTTATTTTATTCTAGATTTATTTTATTTTTCATTTATTTTACTTTATCTTATTTATTTTACTTTACCTTATTTATTTTATTTTATATTTCTCTTTTGTCATATTTATTTTGTTTTATTTGATATTTTATTTCTTTTATAAAGCAGTGATGAGCTTTCCCTGTGCCCATTCTCCAGGCTGAGATGTCTGTGCTCATCACCCTTCCTTGCACTGGGGGGTGCAGACCCTGCCCTCACCAAGGGGGGCTTCACAGGACCATCCCTGACAAGCTGGGAAAATGCCTTCCAGCAGCTCCTCTCTCCTGGTAAAACCCAGAGTGTGAATTGCAGACACGTGGGAGACCCTGCAGACTCTGGGGACATGGAATTTCTCCTGTTCTCCCACCACCACTATCCCAAGCCCTTGGCAAGTCCTTCCCATTGCCATCCTGGCAGCAGCAGCATTCCCTCCTTGGGTGCTCCTCTCCCTCTCATCATCCCACGTGCTGCTGGGGACTTGAAGGTGGTGACAGGAGACAAAGGGAGCAGTCCCAACTTCCTATGACACTGCATAATCTTTGGTGCATGACCATCAATTTTAGGTTCATCCTCTTTGGATTCATCCTCTGCACGAGTGGCCAAGGCAGGGATTTGCAGGCAGGAGGTGGGTGATGGTGACATTGCCCCAAGCATTGTAGGCACTCAAAGATCTCAGCAGCTCTGAGGGAGAGCCAGCAATTTCCCCCCTTGCAGAAAGGCTCAGCAGCAAAGGAAAAGCATGACACAAAGTCATGGCAGTGTCAGATGTTTGTGCTCCTGGGGGATGGATAGCACCTGCCTCCCCTGAGGAAAATCGAGGAGAATTGGAGATGCCTTTGTAGCATGTCCTGCCTTTTTAGGTTAAAGGACTTCTGGTCTGGCCTTTTGCATGTGGGTATCCTGTTCCCCCTGCCCAGCAGGTGCTGAGGTATGCTGAATTAAGATGATATATTCTCTGGACAGGTGGAGAAGAGAATCATTTCTTCAGACAGGAGGAGAGGGGAAAGAAAAAAACCTGGTTAGAAAGTTTATCCTATGCTACAGAAAAAAACACATCATTAGAGACCCAGGATTTCTACATTTGTTATTCTATATGTTTTCTAATTCTGTGTTCTCTAATTTTGATGTATAATTGCAAGTTTAGCTTGTGTTCTCAATACAGTGTGTTGGCAAACCAGAGGTTTGTGGGTCCCAATGGTAATCACAAGGATTTGCACACCCTCCTTCATCCAGGATGGACAGGCAAGGAAAGAATGACATTGCTTGAATGCTTTCTGCCTCTAAATCTGAGGAATCTCCACCCCCAGGGCTTGTAAAATACAATTCCATTGCTGCCTTTACCATGATGCCTGCTAAGAGAGGTGGTTCTTGGAGGTCTGGGTGTTCACATCCTACCTGGTAGAGGGTGAAAGAGGGGGTAGGGAAGGAAGAAAAAAGGGGAAAAAACCTCAGGATAACTTGACCTTGGTGTTTTATGGCTTCAGAGGCCAAGGACCCAGGCAATGGTTTCAGACCTGGCTTAAAACATCTCCATGAGCTGCCCTGATCCCTGGCCTGAATGTCCTCAGGAAGGGAGGTGATGAAACAGCTGCTCTTGGCCTTGGATGGTAGGAGATGCTGATGTTCCTTAAGGTTTAAGGCATTTTCTGCTTGGGAAACTTGAATTATCTGAAGATTCCCTGAGGGGTGGGGAAGATCCATGCTACTGCAAGGGGGCCAAATGGCCAAAGAGGAGCCTTTCTGGCACACCAAATGTCTTGGTCCTTCTCAGTGAGACCTTCATGTTGGGTACCAATAGGAGATGCCCTACAATCTCCATGGCAACAGAAAATCTTCTCACTCTGCAGTTCCCCCAAGGAAGCCTGAGAGATGCTCACCAGAGTCCACCCATCACACGTGGAGGTGAAAAGTTCCCACCTTAGGTACATCACCCCACCAGTGATAACCATCCCTGACAAACCAGGAGCATCCACAAGGCAAAACAAACCTTCTGCCTTCTCATTGTTGCTGGTGGTGGCTCTCAGTAAGATCTGGTCAGCTTGTGGTGTGTTTACACACTGTGGGAGAGTAAAAACACCCCCCATGCCCCCTCCCCTCCAAAGCCATTAAGCGGGCTGAGGAGTCAGCAGATGAACTGGAGTGGTTAAACTCATTAACATCAGGTTAACTCCCATTGTGAAGCTCCTGGCTCGACATCAGAGGGCAATAAAACACCAAGAGCAACACGATGACTGTTATGATCAGGAAATTTGGGACATGTGTCATTAGAGGGAACAAACAGAGCAGCAGAGGTGTCTGGCAGCGATGCTGCTGAGTGTTCACTGCCATTCTCTCCCCTTCCATCTTCCTCTCGTGCCCTTTATCAGCTTCCTCTGCTCTTGGGTGCAAACAAAGTCTGGCTCTTACCTGAGGGTCAGAGAGATGAGAGACAGTGTTAGACAGGATATTCCCAGCATTTTCAATGCTTCCTCTTGGGTACGTTGTGACTGTCTGACTGACACGGCCAAGCGAAAGCGCGGCGGGTTCCCGCGGGACCCCGTGGGGCCATAAAACTCACAAACATAATAATAACAAAGCCATAAATTCTGACCTGTGGTACAGTCCGAGTCGAATAACAGCTCCCCAGCTGTGGAATAGGTGCCCTTGTTGTGTGAAGGTGGCAGACCCGGGGCTAAAGTTCACCTCGTATTTGTCAGGTTGTGTAGAGCCAGGACTGTTTAATGAGCTCAAAGCAGCCAAAAGCCCCAGCAGCAGGACAGATGCCCAACCATGTTTTCAGCCTGTTATGATTTACAGATTAAGCCTGTACAGATTTCAGCCTGTTAGTTTACAGATTAGGCTTAAAAAAATACCTGATGTAGGATAGATAAGGGAGCCGGGGCAACAAGTGGTGGAGATCCTGTTGCAAAGGATGGGTTCATCCCCTTCAAAACATCCAGGATCTTTTTAGCTTCAGAGTTTTACCCAGTGCCTCGCTGTCTTCAGGGCCTGAGGGATGGATGCAGTCCAGGAGGAGGGCTGGAAGACCCCATGTGTCTTTTTGCTTCTTTCTGAAGTGATTTTCTACCAGCCTTGCAGCCCCAGAGCCATGAAAGACATTAGGAAAGCTTCAGACTTTACAAAGAAGCAGGGAACTGCACTGGAGGAATATCAGAGATGCCTGACAGAGGTGAGAGCTTATTCAGATCCTTCCCAACAGAGAAGAAACAAAGTCTGTACACATAGAAAAGCCCCCAGTATCCCTTCTCTGCCTCTGAGGTGTGCTTGGCTGGGCTGGTGACAAGGAGATGCCCACAGGAGAGGTTGATTAGAAAGCTTGGTAGCATCAGCCATCCTCAGGAATGGATTTTCCAGGGAAAAAGGACACAGGAGACTTCTTCATCCCCCCATCTCCTCTGTCAGACTGGGATCATGTCCACCTCAAGCTTCAGTGACAAGTGGGAGCGGGCTGCTCGCCATCCGGAGAAGGAAGGAGGAGATGATTTGTTTTTGTGTGTGTTTTTCTTTCCATGTCTGCTACTTGGAAGGAAACATGTCTGCTTTTAGAGAACAATGCTGCCCAGGGCCGTGGGAGTCAGTTACTGATGTGTGCGAATCCTAACCCAGAGCCTGTTCCCAGGCCAGCCCTCGGCAGCTGCTTACATGCTAAAACTCAGGGATGCTCCAGGGCTGCTTGAGCACCCCCAAAACCCCAATATTTCCAGCCTATGCTCCTGTCTCTACTTCCTCCTCTCTTTGTTACCCCAAATGTTTTCCTCTGACTTTCCCCTTACAGCTTTTTCTTCTCTGCTTCCCCATCTGATGGACTAATGAGGACAATAAAATAGGGATGGAGCAGCCACCAGATTTCTTTCCTTTGACATGGAGCCCTTGGAGGGAGTCTAGAGGAGAGCCACAAAGATGGTCTGAGGGGTGGAGCAACTCTCCTATGAAAGAGTTGGGATTTTTCATCCTGGAAAAGAGAAGGCTCCAGGGAGAGCTGTACCTGAAGGGCCTACAGGAAAGCTGGGGCATGGAGTGATAGGATGAGATGTCTTTAAGATGGAAGAAGGGAGATTTAGATGAGAGATTAGGAAGAAATTCACTGTGAGGGTGGTGAGACAATGACTGGGGTTGCCCAGAGAAGTTGTGGCTGCCCCATCCCTAGCAGTGTCTCAGCCCAGGTTGGATGGGGCTTGGAGCATCCTGGGTTGGTTGGAAGTGTCCCTGCCCATGGCAGGGGATTGGAACTGGATGAGCTTTAAGGTCCCTTCCCATCCAAACCATTCTGTGACTCCTCTGCAACCAAGCACAACTCAGTCAGATCTCACCTTGAGAAAACACGATGCTCTCAAAGGTTCTAAAATTCCTACCACACTTCCCATATCTCTCTATAAATCACATCAAGTAGTGTCCATCACCCTTCTCCAGAACCTGCCTTTGGAAGCAGGTGGGTCTCCACATGTTGCTGCAGTGATATTGAGCCAGCCAGGTCACGTTTTGGGCTGGTGCTCTTCAGATGTTGAATTTTGGAGTGAAGCAACCTGGGCTGCAGCGTTCTAACTCCATGGGTAATGACTGCTTTGCTGCAGCTCAGGGCTGCAAAACACAATTTTAAGGATTTCTTCTAGATCTCCAAACAGCTCCTCTGGCTGTAGTTTTCATCTAAGCCCGAGCAAAGCAGAACTGGGAGAGCAGGAGATGTTTTAGAGGACTCTACCAAATACAATGAAACTGGAGGTGAAGGGGACTGCAAAGATATCTTTGGCAGAGTTTAGGGCACTACCCATAATCTCCAGGAAAGGAATGAGTTGAGAAAATACATTTCAGCACCACTTACCAGGTATTTGATGCATTTTATGGCATTTATCATCACCTCAGAGCTTCCCTGGTCCTCTGAACCTGGCTGTGCCCAGGGCTGGGAGACACTGCAGAGGGAGGCTTCCTCCTCTCCCAGCAAACAAAAACCCTTCTGGGATCCCTCAGGGTGATCCTTGAGATCACCTTTAACAGAAACCATGGCACTGAGTGGGAATGCAGAGCCAGGGAATGCTGAAACAAGGTTCCTTAACATTACCCCTCATCTTCACCCTGCCACCCGCCTGCCCCAGCCCGACTGTTGCGGTGTTGAATGGGAGCTTAGTCTGAAGGATAAACACATCCATCACAAAGCTGCTTGGCATAGGCTGGTGCTGGCACTCTCATCCCTTCCATGAAACCCCTTTTGAGGATTTTCTGTCCGGAGACCTCATCTCTGCTCCAGTTTCCATTCCCCAACCTGATTTTTTCCAGCGCTCCCCAAACCTTAATCCTCGCAATTTACCCAGAGCACGGAGGGAAGTGGGAGAACAAGGGGCACTTTAACCCCTATTTTAAAAGCTGTAATTCCCTCCTGGTTTTGTATATTTAGTTTGGGCACAGTTCTGAAACAAAAGGTACAAAGAAGCCAAGTTGTTGGGGCGGGGGGAGGGAAGAAAGTTGGTTTGATTTTGAGCCCCTTGGAAGATCATTAAAATTTCATAACAGGCAGAAGGAGAAAAAAAAAAAAAGGTTGTTTGCTCATAAGGTCTCTAGTGTTTAAAGAGCTAGAGACAAAACTGCCAGGGCAGAATATTCCAGTTTGTCCCATGGAATAGGGAGGAATGGCCCCAGACTTAATTACAAGTAAGTTGTGCACGGAGAGAAGGGGGAAAGCTGAGGGAATCTGATGTCTTTTTGCTGGAGTGTAAGCAGTTTGCCTGCTCCTTTTGTTTGTGGGGGTTGTTGTATTTTTATTTTTTAACATGATCTGCCTCAGTTGTCCCAAATTGGATGCGGGATGGATGGGGAGAAGTTTTGCTCCTGAAATTGGGTTCAGCTTAAAGCAAAACCTGGGAACAAGGAGAGAGGAAGGGGGGGGGGAAATGTGAAGCTTGTTTGGGGAGTTTACTGAGCTGAAAGCCAATGCGTGGGGTTTCAGTGGTGGTCTTGCTGCTTCTTGCCTTGTGAGTTTTTATCCACTGAACATGCAACATGAGAGAGATTTTTACAAAAGCAGGGAAACGATCTCTCATTAATATTTCTACCTAGGAAAAAAAAAAAATAAAAGAATAATAACATTAGTGGTTATAAAGCAGCAGGGAGATGATGATGAATGCGAGGCTGTGCATGAAAACTATACAAGGCTGTATAGTTTTCAAAAACTATGTGCTATTTCTGGGGTTTAGCTTCACTCCTTAAAAATACATTAGCATTGAAATGGAATTTTCAAAAAACTGAAAAACAACGTTGGCAAAATGTTTCTCAGAAACACAGGACTTGAAAACCAGAGTTGGTCGTAAATCACTGGACACATTAACAGCTACAATATAGAAATTGAAGATTGTAAAAAAGCCTTCTCAGTACATTATACAAATTACACAAAATAACAGTAGCAGCCAGTGTGTTCTAGTGATACGACCACTAGCAAAGGTTTTATTTTAGTGTCGAGGTTGTAGATATCAATTTCATTTTAAAATCACTGCTTAGGGCTTAAAAAAATAATTAACGGTGAAAACCTTCTTCTATTTTACATCCCATTTATGAAAGGTAGAAACTTACTGCATTGTATTTTATTTCAGACCTCTTTTTATTTGTCTGTATTTTGTACAACATGGCTTTATATATTGGCATATTTCTTACAGCAAGTTATATTTCTTCTTAAAAAAACAACAAAGAGCAAACACAAAAAGCTCAAAAACAGGCAAACAAAAAGAATTCCAACAAAAAACCCCAAATAAACCCCAGAAAAAAAAATCTTATTTACAGTTTTCTGTAGTTAAAATGATTACTAGGTAGCCTTGAGGCTGAACACATAGAAAACACGTGGAATTATTTCTTTAAAAAGCATATTATTTTCTTGCTGTTTTAATGAGTATAATACATTACACTTCATCTGTGCATGCTAATATGCACACTTCAAACCCATAAGAAGGACTTCATAATTAGGGGGACTATTTTTAAAGGTATGTAGCTAAATTTAAAGCCAAATCTTATTATCTCTTGTGGGATTCCTGCTCCTAAAATCATTAAGTGAATTAATTTCTGCTCTGAAATGTTCATCCCACAAGGAGATTTAATTTTTTTCTATTAGGATAGAGATTTCTCATTTATTTTTTTTTTTTCATCTCTTGGGAACATCTCAGCTTTCCTACTTTTCAACTTTTACCTACATGAAAATACAAATAAAACACTTGGACTAATTCTGTAGATTGCACATATGTAAAAACTTATTGTTTTTTTTAAGGAGTTTCCCAGTTAGGAGGCTGCTCCAAGCCGTGCTGAAGTTAATGACTCATTTCTATCTGTTGCAAAGGGATTTGGATCTGAACACTGGACTCCTTACAAATTGGAGGCTGGCCTTTCAGAAGAACAAGAATTTTATAATTTTGCAAATTCAGGAATAGTTTAGACTACACTTGGTCTGTTAATGATATTTTCCTCCATGTGCTTTGGACTTATCACTGGCTTTGTGGCTAACACAGCACGTGGCAGGTTATTCCTCACCCATGTGTTAATAAATCACTCTGCTTTGGCATAACGTTTGCAAAGTCAAACATCAGGGATTTTAAAAGCTGAAATTTGATTTGATTAGTTTTCAAAAGCAGGCAACGAGGTGACTTACCTAGGAGTTAATCCCACGTTCTGGTAATTAACAGAGGAACCCGAAATCTCATTTACCTTTATTAGAAAACGGAGAACTCCGAGGGGAATTCTGGAGTGAAGAAAGGCTCAAATGCTTTTGCATCCTTTTCTCTGGTGTTTTTATACTTTTTATTCCTTGCCATGGCGTTGCACGGGCCTCCTCACAAAGCTTGCATTGGGAGCAGGGAGGGAGGAGGGTCTGAAAGGGGTTAGCTCAGACTAAACACAGTATGGAAACAAGGACTATGTTGTCACATCAGGCTTGCTCAACACTTTAAAGCTGACTTGGGTCTCCATGTCCTGCCATAATGCAAATGAGAATGTTCTTGCTGGGAACATGTCATTCCTGTGAAGGTTCAATGCTGTCATGCAAGCCTCGTGGGAGCAGCCTGCAGCAAGTCCTCCTGATTTAAGAGCTATTACTGATGCTGCTATTATTACTTTACAGGGGTACAGAGGGGATGCACAACCTCAGTTCTCAACCTTATTTCTACATGGAAGGAAGCTAAGTGGCAAGGGTCCCAGCTAAATACATTTGTTGCCTTAGTTTGTAGGGATAATTGGGGGGGGTTCACTCCTAGAAGCAACCTCCTGATCATTTTTTCAGGGAGAAAGCTTTAAAAACACAACTCCTCTTTAAATGCCCAAACCCAGAATCAGTGGGTGCACTTATTTACTTCAAGGATGTTTATGAGCTCAGAAATCTTCTGCATTTTGGAGACCTGGACAGCTGGGGAGAGCAAAGATGGGCACGAATCATGTGAGCCCCCCTAAACAAGTCATTTGAAAAGAAGGTTGAGGATCAAGCTTTACATGGGATAAGAGAAAAGTCAGATTCTCTTTAATTTCTTTTTTTTCTATGGGTTAATGCAGGCGTGTTTCACAGGTTCCCAGTGGCAAAGAGTGCAATTAGGGGCCAGAAATGTCAGGGGCCAAGTGTGATGGACCATTCCCAATGGCATTCCCAGTACAAATGACTTCCCACTCAGCTCCCACCCCAGCCCAGAAATCTTTGCTGGCTCAGGGATGCAGTTTGCAGCCTCTCTGCTCTAACACTACTAAATAAAGACCTTTTTATCTCAGGGTTTTCAGAGTCAGAAGAAAACAATCTCTAGCCATAAAAAAACCCCACATCTTCCAGGAGCTGTGCTGAGGGCATATGAGCCCAAGGCTTCAGGGTGGCATGGCAAGTGCTTACTGAAGGTTTGGAGCCCCAGATTTGTCCTTTTTCTTCCCTTTGTCTGTTACACTTGATCCTGACACAACCAGTCATATCGTGTTGTTCTTTCGTGAGGGCGGCAACTCAGAAAATGCCAAATATCTGATTTATTTGTGGTTAAGAAAACAGTCCCCAGCAGGAACCAAAAGCTTCTCTCCTTTTTATTACAGTACCTGCCAAAATCCTGAAACTCTCAGAATTTGTTCCTGGCATTGTTACTGCAGCTCCAGCAGCTCTGGAGGGGTTGAGGCTCCTTGTCCTCGTGTGTGCCCGAGCACAGCCCCTGCCTGCAGGAGAGGGATGGGGATGCAGCAGATAAATGAGGTTGTAATAAGTTGGGGAACAGGTATAAAATCTAAATTTGGCTGAGAATCACCCTGCCTTTTGCTACTCCTGGGGTAGGCTTTTGCTTTTGGCAGTTTGCTGAAAGGGCCTCCATTGTGTGTTACTTAACACGTCTGTGGATTTATTGCAGGCTGATGCTTTCTGCTTTGTATCTGAGTGGCCCAAGAAGAAGATGAGGAAAAAGTATTCATCCCAGATCTCTGACTCCACGTTGCATCCAAATGTGGTAAAACCCTGAAATGCACTGACGTAGGAGAGCCCTGCTTGTCCCAGCCTGATCCTGAATGACACTGACACCCACTGACTTTTCCCTGTAACAGATGCTTAGGGAAAAAGGAGACAAATTGAATAAACAGTGGAAAAAAAGCAGGCTTATTTCCAGACCCATCTTTTCAATGCAGGACATGTGCAGAGATTGAATACAACATTGATTCCCCGTGTGTACAAGTCCACATGTACACTTTATCACCCGACTTTATCAACTCTGTCTTTATCACCCTACTGCCTGCCTGATAGAGAATAAGGAGAAAGGAGAAGAATAAAGCTCAAACCTCACCTTCTCAAACTCCATGAAAGAGCCAGGAGAGGTGGTGCACCACCCAGAGGTATTTTCCTGGATGATTATCCCACCTGGACCCTTCCACTGCCTGCTGGACCCCCTCTTGGTGCTGCCTGGCAAGGAGCAGTGTAGATGGGGACACTGGTGACAACCTGACCCTCTTGCCCTCCCCACCCTGCACTTGCTCTGGAAGGCAATGGCTGTGTTATCCTCCAGCACAGGCATTTTTTTGGGTAGTCAGCAGGCTGCCCACCATAGGGTGTCCATGTCCCTAATGCCTCCCCCTGCCCTTTACCTTATTTAGCCCTTTGCAGCAAGGCCTTCATGAGCTGATGCTCTCAACAAGAACACAAAATAGCTCATGATGTGCCTCAAACTGTGAGAAAAGAGCTTTCGACCCTTGTAGTGTAACGAGGCAACCAGGTGCCACTAATTGCCAGGGAGTGAGCATGAGCTTGTGTCAAGCCCACCTGTGCCTAATTAGGGTGAGCCCCCACTGTGCATGAGCAGGACCAGGGGGCCAATAAAAGAGCAGTAGGGGCCCACCCTAATAAGGCACATGTGGGCTTAACACAAGCTCATGCTCACTGCCTGGCAATAAGTGGCACCTGGTTGCCTCGTTACACTACAGATCCTCCCCAAACACAGACCTGCTCATTTCAAAGGGGGCAATATTTAGACAGCAATCAGCATCACATTTTATTCCCCCTTTTGGCCCAACGTGGGTGTTGGCTTGGCCACACTTTCTGCCCATCAGGAAAATCTGACTTGACCAATTGAGGGGTGAGCAGGGTCTGAGCAGTGATCCCAAGCAATGCCTGGATCCCAGGGACCATCCCAAGGGTTTGGCTCCTAAGGGGCTGCAAGCCCTGCCAGCCCAGTGCTGGGGATTTGCTCCTGACTCCTTTTCTTTCAAACCACCAAGCTTGGGCAGGGCCTTTGGTGATGAAGGTTTCTGTGTTTTCCACTACACTTTCTAAATGAGCACTTTCTCCTGTGTCAGTGAACAAAGAGACATCCTTCCTGCCTCTGGGATGAGGAAATAGGAGCAAACAATCAACTTGCAGCCTGAAAGTGAGATCTACAACCCCCAGGAGGCACAAGATATCCCTCTTGCTGCCTTCAACGTCTCTGCCTGGTGAGAACAAAATTTCTTAAGTTCTCAGATGCTGCGATAGATAAATATTTAATAAAGAATCAGATTAAAGCTGAATGTTGCTTGTCTTTTTTTTTTCCCCTTAGGTTGGCATCCGTAGCTTCTCGTGCTGTTATTTTTGAAACAGTTTTATTAACTTATTACGAAATCGGGCATTCGTTATGCAGTAAATTTAAGCTTCAGAGTCAATGGATGTTTTGTGGCCTGGGAAAAAGTAAACAGAAACTGAAAAAGTCACTTATTCCTATTCTTGTTCTGGCCCAACAAGAATTAACATCAGATGTGTAAAGAGTGAAATTCCTTGAAGGAAATGCATCTCCTTTGTTAGTGATTGTTAGCTCCAACGCCAGAGCCTCAGATGATGTAATAGCCAGACGTCTGCAGACTTTAAGAACAATTGTAATTTATTTCCAGGAATAAGAGGAAATTACTTTCTACTTCTCTCCCCACATCACTCATCCTAGCTGGGAAAGAAGCTTTCCAAGGCATTTCAGTGGTCACTAACACTATAGATCCATAGATCCCTCTTCTTCACAGCTAGATTGGGATCCAAAATCAATCCTAGGAAAAATGGCAAAGAATTCTTCATGTGAGAGTGGAGACAGACTGCTGAGAACATGCAGCTGAGAGTACTGAATTATTCTGGGGGCTATTGATGAAGGCTGACTGAGATGAGATGCTTCAGATCCCTCTGGAAGTACCTGACTGGGTGATAAAACATCCAGTAAAATTCAGGGTGGATAAATATCAAGTGATGTACATGAGGGTCCTGGAAGTCCTCTACATTAGCTCTGTTAGGCTCTAAACTAATATTGAGGCCAGTGAGAGCTAGAACAGAGAATCCTATAAAACAGAACCTAGCTGTAGCTCTCACAAAGCAAAGTGAATGTTAGATATTATTAAGAAAGAAATGAAGGATATCATAATAAGGGAAAAAAAAATAAAATGCTATTATAAATTTTAGGTGCATCTTCACCTGACATACCTGAAATGTCCCAGCTTCCAAAGGAAGTAGGGAAACTGGGACAGGCTTAGAGGAGGACATCAAAGGTGATAAATGCTTCAATGTGAGAGTGGCTGAATGGACTGGGTTTCTCCAGCCAAAAAAGAGATGACTGGAAGGATATGATGGTGCTCTCAGGAATTATGAGTGACAAGGACAGAAAAGCAAGCAGATGTTTGCTTTTTTTTTTTTCTTTTTTCCTTTTAATACAAAACCTCAAAAGCATGAAATCAAGCTGGTAGCTGGCAGTCTAAACTGGGAGGGAGGAATGCTTCTTGACACCACACTCAGTCAGCTTGTAGAACTCCTTGCTAGGGGATATGGGGAGTGAAAATAAAGCCCATTGGAGGTTTTTAAAATCCATCCAGGTTTTGCATTAAGAAGAAAGGTGCCATGTGTGGTTCAGAAAATGCCTGAGCCAGAAATCTCTGTAGGTTGGGCAAGTATTTGGGGGGAAGTATCACTGAGGAATCAATCTGCATTTATACACTTTGCTGGGCTCTCCCCAGGGTTGCAGGTAGGTGGTTATTTTGTCCTGCTAAAGCTGCTCATATCTTCCTCTTGTGAGCCCAGACTTCCAAGTGATAAGTAATCCCAGACAAATGCATTCCTTATGTTGTCTCTTAAATCTAATTGTAATGTTCACTATTAAGTCAGGTGATGACAAGCCAACACTTGGTGGCCTCAGGTCTTGGATTTCTCCTTTCCTGGTTTCCTTTCCAATGGGCTAAGATGACCCAGAGCAGCCCACAGGGGTTGTGAGGGCATTTCTGCATGGATGGACATCAATGCCCTGTGCCAGACTTGATCCCACATCCCTGTGGCAGAGTAACCAAGGGATAAGGGGATTTAGGAAATGCAGAGCAGGACATGAAGAAGGTTGATATGGTGTCTACACTCCTTTTGGGTTTGTATCTCAGTATCACAGGAGCAGTGGTTGGATCTGTCTGGTCAAGGAGATATACCCAGATTTTCTCCTACTATTAAACTTCTGATGTGCTGATACAGCAGTTGGAGCTCAGAGCCTTCTAGCAGGGAGGAAAGCTAGTTTAAAAACATTTATTTTGGCTCTACAATTGCAGAAGACCTCTGTAAGAGGTATTGACACCCTTGTGACCAGCTACACCAACTTTAATTGCCTGGTTGGGAAGCTTAAAATAGTTGCATTGGTTTCTGGACAAATATATCTGTATTTTAATGAAGCATTTGATGGTCTCATAAAATATTTTTTGAAAGGCTGACTTAACCTGGCCTGGGTATAAGTACTTATCTGTGGTCTCTGCATTGGCTGAAATATCATAAAACATTTCCATATCAGGAGCCAGAGAGCAAATACTTCTACTCTGCAGCCTGGGCCACGGTGTGATGCATTTAAGACCATTTAACTGAGGTGTCCTTGGGCATTTCTCTCCCAACAGGACCCATGCAGCAGCTTGAAGGAGAGATCCCCAACTAACACGTTGCACTATGATTTGCTTTTGGGCATGAACAAATGAAGGAAGTTTCTTAGCACTGAGATGTTGGATGAAAAAAGAAGCAGATGAGATCTTCAGGCTCCTCCAGGAACCAGGACTTCTTCTTGCTAATGTCAGCAAGAGGAAGATCTTATTTTAAGAGCCTTGAATTCCTATGTCACTGCTTGCTTCTGAAGATGGCTTTAAATGCCCTGATTTTCTAAAGAACCTGAAGCCTGGGCATTTCTTTTGAAGATTAATCAGGGAAGTAGGAAGCACTCAGCACCTTTTTGAATCACTGCACCGCTTGTGCCGTTTCATTATCACCTTCCCAAGGCAACTCTCTTAAAAGTGGCCTTTATCTAATCCCAGGATTGCTGGGAGCTAATCAAATACATATAGGTAGCTGGCATCAGTTCAGTAATATGGATTGTATCAAGACTGGGGATTTTCATATTTCAAAGACTGTTATGATTTTTAAAATCACAAACAGGAACGTATTTATGCACAGCCCCATGCTGTGTGCTCCATTATCCACTTAGACTCATATTACAAAAATAAGCTGTAAACACTTTTGATGAAAGGATTGGACACTTCGTTTACACCCTGAGAATGGACTTTTGTTTTAATGCCCAATTTCACTTTGGTATTTAACCTTTCCCCTCTGTTTAACATATATTCTGTCATTTCATTCCAGCTTGCTATTTGTTTATCTTTGTGCAGAGAGAGAGAAAAAAAAAAGAAATATTTAAAAAAAAAAAAAGGATAAGTAAATGCATTTACAAAAAAAGTCTCCACTCAGCTCTTAGCTAAATGTATGCAGCAAATCAGAGCCTGTTTACCTCAAAAGTGTTTTGGTTGGGGTCTTGGGTGATTTCCATGGTGATGAAGGAGCTAAAAGGAAAACAAAAATGTTTTTTACCCGTCAAGACATTAATTAAAGTTTAATTAGCTCCTGTTTGCTTAGTGCTTTGAAGATGGGAAAGCGTTCTGGAAATCTTCTGCCTGTTAAGGCCTACGTTGACTTTTTCTGGAGCAGTTTTTGGCATTAGAAAGATCCAGGATGGGATCAGGGCTCGCTGCATTGAGTCGGGAGCGTGCTGCCTAATGTCTGCCTGGGGTTGTGATGGCAACACAGAAGAAACACACGTCTTGGCAGCTCCATAAAAGCAGGTTTTTCATATATTTTTTTAAAGACTGGAATCCACCCTAGTTGGCTGGGGCTTCCCATGAATTAAACCTTGCCTCAAGGCCACGCTGATGCCAGAAGCATCATGTCTCACACTGATGGTCCAAAGCCATCTGAGCAAGGATGAGGTCTTCATCATGAGGACTGGATTCTCAGACACCTTGTGCAACAGTGCTCACCCTCAGGGCACTTAAAAAAAGGCAAAGGATGGATTTTTTGGCAGATTTCATGCCCTTTGCTCTCTGAACAACCACACTGAAGACATTCCTTCAAAGCCAGCTTGCACAGAGAAAGAGGCAAGTCAGTGTTGGTCAGAAATATTGGCAAAATTATTTCCTCACCCCAGGAAGCCCAAATTTTTATGGATTTTATTGTTCTTTGTAGGCAATGTGGTGGTAGCAAATGTTAAAGGAGAGCTTTGAAGCAAGGAAACAAGCTAGCTGGGTGGATATTTATGGTAGGATGTCCCCCCAGCTCTGAGGAGCAGGGTGTGAGAAGGAAAATGTATGAAGTGGGGTGATGGATGGTGCTGTCAAGGGTGGGTGGTTGAAGGGGTGGATGCTTGATCATAAGAGAGAGACACGAGAGTGCCAGGCATGGGAAAGGAGAACCAGCACCTTGGGATGAACAGTCTAGAGAAGGGGAATACAATAAAAGAAGTTAAAAAAAAATAAAAGGATGACATGTTCAGATCAGGACCTTTTCAGAAGCAGTTGCAGAAAGCAAGAGTATGAGAGCCTCCTTTCATTGTGGTCCAGTCTGATTTCTAGAGGGAGATTAAATAGATTTCTGATAATCATCTGAACTCTTCTGACTTTTTTCTGAGCCACCAAATTCTTTTTTCCTTCTTCTTCTTCTTCTTCTTTTTTTTTTTTTTTAATGCTTAGCCATCACTAATTGTAAATGAGCACTTTGGCTTCCTTTCCTCCCAGACCTTTAAACTGCCCAGGCACGATTAAACAGTAAAAAAAATGTCACAGAATTCACAGAGAGAGAGAATAATAGTGAAATCTGTTCCTCATTTTTTTTTTTTTTTTTTATATTTCATATGGGATGCAAACCGTTTACTCCATAGTAATTGCAGATGTTAGACTGAGACTGTAATAATGTAGCTGGCAATAACTCTATTGCTTTACCACAAAAAGCTTCCCAGTAGCATTAAAAAGACAACAGAAACAATAGTTTCAACACATTCATATGTACTAGTATTCTGGAAGCACTCAAGCTACTGATTTATCATGTAAACTTTTGCTGGTGTGTGTATCAACTCCAAAGATTTTCTCATGTTTAAGAGATGATGATCCCCTATTCTCTGCCATCATTTAATCTCTGAAATTTGCAGACAAGTTTTGCCTTCCCATGGATTACAAAGCTCTTTAATTTATATCTTTTATATCAATATATTCTATATTTTTTTAAAAAATCTCATTTAACCTTTGTGTTTTCAGTGGTTTTTGCTCAATGCATTTTTGGATCCCAGTTTTGAATTAAAATCTCAGATTTATTGCAGGTCTTCAAAAGGCTCTTATAGGACACCTGGACTTCAACCTACCCTGGGAAACATGAATTTAGGTGGCACACAAAGTCAATATACTCTAAAATCAACTCTTCCAGGTTACCTGGATGCTCTTATCAGAGATTTTCACGTGCAAGACAAGACCAGGCACGTATCACTGGGCCTTCAAAGTGCCACATTTTGGTCACAGATGTTTTGCATAAATAAATGGTGTCATACAGGCTGATTAAATCAATACAACTGTATCAACTTGCAGTTCCTGACAGTGTGTTCCAGAGGATATCTTCTGCTCCCACTGCACCCTTTGAAATTTTAGATAGAAACAAATAATAACAATAAAACCAACTTGTTTTTTCCCAGGTTAGCTTTTCATCTTTATCTAACCATAACAGAAGGTGCTCGGATTATGGCAGAGAAAAAATAACACAGAGATAATGGGGATGAAGCTGTTTTAATGCAAAATCCTCCAGTCTGGTGGCACTGTAAACCACAGGAGCAGAGTTGAGCTCCAGTGTCATCAAATCCCTGAGCTGGAATGTTCTTGTGCTACAATTTAGGTTTTCCAGCCATTCCTTTCTAATCCAATGCTCATACAGAGAAACCTTATTTTCTTTCCATCCATTGTTGCATATTTGTGTGTTTGGTAGAGCAGTGTGAGATTAGGAAACTTCAGTTTGGAAGAAGGGCCTGGAGCTGTGGTTTCTGGTTATGCTGGCATTGCAAGGAGGTCACTTCTCCATTGATAGCTGCTGAAAGGAGTAGGATCTGTAGCATGCCAGTAATAATATCACGTTGTGTATCTGCTTGGAGAGTCTGGATGTCTTCAGAACCTCTCTCTGTCATGTGTGTGTTTAGCAGTGGTATTAATAATGTGAGGTTGGGGCTGAGAATTGGGATTTTTGGGACTTTACATCTACGAGAGGGAAGGAAAGTTGCATAGATAAAGTTCACATTTTTCTATTTCATAGCAAGTAAACAAATGAGCAATGTATGGTAAAAATAACATTTTTTTTTCCCCAGAGGGCCAGACTCCCATCAGGATTTAAAGATCAGAACCTCTGGCTGCCCACTTCTGCCTCACTTCCTGGGCTTACATCACTTCAGGAGGTGATGTCAGTGTCAATGTGTATCTGTGCCATCCTTAGGTGTAAAGTCAGCACAAGCTGCTAGCAGACTGAATTTTGAGCCCCTGCTTCCAGTCATGCTGATTAATTTATTTTTGATTTTATTTTATATATATCATTGTATTTGGAGTGGCTTTGAGAACAGCCCCCACCCTATATCCTCAATTATGTTGATGAATATTAGAGGAAAGCATGAATAAACCCAGGAGAGGGCAAAACAAGGCATAAGCACCCTTGAAAAAAAACAGTATTAGTTTTACCTCTGACTCTAACACATCTTTGGTGTCAAGTATTGCCAGGACCCCATTTTAAAAGGTGGAAGAAATTTGGAATCAGAGTAGACAGGTTAAAAATAACTGGTCAGGATTTCTTAGCATTATCTTCCCACAGCTCCTCTTAGGTGGATTACAGGGTCATCATCAGAGACAACATCTGAGCTGTCATATAAAGCTAAGAGCAATATTATGCTATAAATGACCAAACAGTTGAGGAAAAAATAAGGGAGAAAGTGTTTCTACCCTCTCTCAAGAGATTGGATTTTTTTAGGGGTAGTTGGAATATTTCTGCATTCATTATCTGCATCTTGACTTGGCTTATCTTCAACCCCCAAGTTCTACAGAAATGTATCTCTGTATCACTCTGACCTTCCACAGACATCAGTCTGGTTAGGAAATCCAGAGAATTTCTGGCATTGAGGGTACTGACTCACTCATTGTTCCTGTTCATTGTCAGTTCAGGAATTTCCTCTGGTTTGGTTGGAAGGGAAAAATCCAACCAATGGCAGTTGTTGGTATTTTGCTGTTGTTTGCCAGGAGTCTAAACCCCAAAATATTTTCTCTTCTCAACAGCATCGTGTTTCTGATTAATCAGGGTCAACTCTTCTTTTTCTCACCTGACCTCTAGTAATGACCCCAATGTTCCTTTTCATTTCCTTGATCTATTTGCTCCATTCCCAGCCAGGTCTCTTGAGTGTTCAAGACTGAAAGTGATTTCCAGACACCTTCAGCTGTATTCTGCTTCCAGTTAAATTCATCTGAATCAAGACTCTGCAGTAATCACTGGGCAAAAATGATGTGGGAGCCAAACCACGGTTTATAACATTAGTGATTATGTCTTTCAAGAGGAAAAAGAAAGCTCTCACATCATTTCCACACTATTTGCTTTGCCTTACAAATAATCCAGATCTTTCCCTGCCTTTTTCATCAGCAGAATGTCCTCTTCATGAAGGTGTTTTCTCAGAAGATCAGAAGATACCTGATCTTCTGTATCAGGTGTGCTGGATGGACCACAGTCATGGGATGCTGGATCTGCTCCTGCTTCTTTGGGTGCCTCCATCCAGCCTCTCCCCCATGAATTCCAGACAGACTACAGGGGCTATTTTTGAGACATACTTCTGGGGGAAGATGTGGATCTGCTCTTCTTATTTTCACTAAGAAAGGCAGCAAGGGAATGGCTAACATTTTCATGTATTAAAGAACATGCTTCAGGCTGGATAGCACCCTATTTCCAGTGAACTGTGCCTTCTCCTGAGGCTCAGTTCTGATAGATGTCTGCTGTTTCAGTTGGCTTGCATCTGGGAGGTATAAATTGTGTCAGAGATGAGCTCAAGCTGTGAAGTTCGAAGAGGCTGGCGGGGTCTGAGCTTTCTGGGCTGTGCTCAGGACCTCAGGAGTCAGCTATTGCTCAGCAGGGTGTGGGGGGAGCCAGCTTTGACACAGAGGGTTTCTGCACAGGGAGGCCCAGATGATGGATTTGGACTTGAAAATGTAACCATAATATATTTACACCATAATGTGTAGAATGGGTGTGTGTGTGTGTGTTCGTGAAGGAATGCTGGAAGGGGTTTCATGCAATAAGGCATAATTAATGTTGGCTGCAGAGAGGATCTAACCTCCTTTTATCCCATCTGAAGACCCGTCTGGGAATTTCATCACAGCAGGAAAACAGTGAGGTGAAAAGGCATCCTTGCTTTAGGTGATCTAACCCTGATCCAGCTCAGTAGCATCTGAGAGCAGGTTACCACAGGCACAGTCCTGGTGCCAGGATTTAAACAGTTTCCATTTCTCCATAAAGACCAACTCACATTATCCAGCGGAGATGAACAAAATTTCCATTTGCCATGGTGGGCTCATTAGTTCCAGGTAAAAGTTTGTTCTCCTCACTGGCCAAATCCCTTAAGGGTACTTTGGGTCCATTCCTAGTCCTGTTAAAGTCACTGGGAGTAGGGCTGGGCTCCAGAAGGTATTATTCTTAATTTAAACATTAATAGTTTAACTCTCTGTTGTTAATAATAATAATAACCCCTTGGAAAATTCAGACTGCAACCCGTTTCCTTGCTGAATTTCTTTTCTCCCATCAGGCATGCAAACTGGTTTGTTATTGTTGGGTTGCTCTTGAGGGCTCTGGGTTGCACACACTGGTTTGTTATTGTTGGGTTGTCCTTTGGAGCTGGGCTCTGCACACCAACTAATTTGTTAGTGGAGGGTTTGCTCTCAGCTCCACACTCCAGTTTATTCCTGATGGTTGTTCAGTGTCTGCTGGGCTCCTGTCCTTGCCCGAGGATTATCCCTGCTGAGGGCTTTGTCAGCCTCCCACCCACACAAATAGAAAAGCAGGAATTTAATGCAATGTTTGGGGATTAATCCATTTTGCTTAACTTTTAAAAGGGGACTAATTAAGGCTTTCAGAGTTAGGAAACCTGCTTCTTTCTTTAATCTGGTTGAAAATACTATTTCCTACCCTGCTTCCCTTTCTTCCCACATCCTTTTTGGAAACATAACTTTTTATAGGCATCCTATCTTCCATCTTAATGGTCCTGTTAGCTTCCCATTGCTCTTTCAGGAAAAACTTTTTTTTATGGAAGATTTCCTTTCAGGTTCAGCACAAGAGCAAATACTCATGACCCTTGATCTTCATACTTACTTTCTTCCATAACGTCTTCATTTCTTTTTAGTGCATATGTTGATGATCAGGAGGAAAATGGAAAGAAAAATGACTGGAAAATATAAGTTGGACAAGAATCTGGCATATTTCTGTGATATAAAATGGAACTTATCGTTATTGAACATTATAAAATTGAGTAAAATGTTTATTTTCACTGTTCCACAAGCAGTGCCACTGGTGATCTGGTAATCTGGTGAAATTGAGCTGGTTTACCATGACAGAAGTAACTGTAAAAAAAAAAAAAAAAAGCCAAAACAACGACATAATATAAAACAATCAAGATCTTTGAAACTTCTGCTGTTTTCCTTTGCTGAACAGATTTTTTTTTTCCAGTACTGTTAATCTTTTCTTAGATTTATTAAAAACAGTTTGAATGGAGTAGGTAAATCATTCTTTGGCAAAAGTGAAATAAAATAAGTATGAAATAAAGAGGATTGCTCTCCACAGCATCACTTCTTTCATTGATATAATAATGTATTTAAATAAAGGAGAGGAACTCTTGGGTAATTCATGCAAAACCCATCATAGTATCTTTATAGATATAATAGGCTGAAGAAAGATTTTTCACCAGCCTGCAATGAGAAGGTTGGGCTGTTGGTGAGAAAGCCCTTGCTGGTTGGAAGAGTTGCATCACATCAGGGCTTCTTTCTGGGAAGGGAAACACACCTTGAACACACCTTTCCAAATACCAACATCCTTTGCTCCCTGCGGATGCTGCCTGCTCCTCAAGATAAAAATAAAACTATCATTTGGTTTTCTTACCCCAAACACCACTTCAGCTCTTTATTTTCCTTTGGATAGAACTGGTTTTCTGAGGGACATTGGGGCATGGCTGAGGCTGGTTGCCTTCAGCAGGAAGCTCCATGTCTGAATAAATGGAGGGGGCTGGGTGCCAACTCCTGCCCTCAGATAAACACTCCCAATGCTCATTGACTTCTCCACAAGCTGCTGGTGCATATCTGAGGGCAGTGCTTGGCCTGTGGATGTGGTTTTTTTGGTTATTTTGCAATTCCAGTGCAGAAATGGATTTTTATTTTTTATTTTTTTCCCTCTCTGAAGGGAGGTACTTCAGTGCCACATCCCAACTTGATGGTACATGAAGGCCAGTGGGTTTAACAGGGATGACTTTTAACTACTGGGCTGGGCTGTGATCCTCATGTTTTACAGCTGGGATATAGGATCTCTGATATGAACACTCAAGGATTTATTGGTCCCACAAGGACTCAAGGTTTTGCTGGCAGTGCAGTTCAGAGAGTCAGGGGGTGTCAAAGGTTATCTTCTGTAGGGTAGTATGGGATTTACCAGCTGACCCTCCCCCCCCCTCTCTGGTTCATCTGCTAAAATCATTAACGAGCTTTCCCTTACCCTCCAGAACTCTGAGTGTCTTTTTAGCACTGAGATCGAGTTACTGACCTCTGCATTGCCAATATACCTTGAGGATTTCAAGAGCTTGGGGGTATTTTCAGGGTTAAAAGGAACAGGGTGAAGAAAGATGAATAGGTGGGTGCCTTGCCCCAAAATGAAGCTGAATGTTTTTCTTGCTTGTTAAAGAGAGGTCTTGCTTGTTTATACATGGCCATCTCAAGAGGTTTTATTTGTTTGAGGAAAAGCTTTGCTCCTGCAATGGGGTAGAAATAGAAAAAAAGCACAACAGGGATGCAAGTGGGATCTGAAGATGAATGAATGGTCTTCCAAATGGTGAACTTGGGATGAGAGGCAAGAAGATGCTGCTGTTCCCACTCAGCAACAAAGGGGAACTAATTTTGTGGTTCAGCCACACTACTGGAGAACATTTTAACAACTCCTGAGCTTTCTGCAGACAATCCCCCTCCAGGGTCTGCCAAAGTCCTTCCCTCACTCCACCGTTCCTGGAGGTGGACAGCAAGATTTTGGAGAAAAATAACAGAAGAGCATTGCTGTTCCACTCTCCTGAGGGGCTTTTTGCCCCTCCAGGTTCTCTGTTAGGTTTCTTTGGATGGGCTTCAGCAAGTTTGCTCCTAGTTGAACTCATTTTGGAATGAGGCCACCACAAAATTAGCAATGAACCCAAAGCCCATCCTGCATCACCTAGTTGGGCTTTTCTGCCTGTATCAAAGCTCGCAGAGGTCATTTAAGGCCTCTCAGAGATGTCCCTTCCTCCCTTCTCCCATCCCCTGCCCCATTCATCAATGATCTAATCACTTGTGAAACTCAAAGCAGGGGGCTCTGATCTTATCTCATTACAAAATCAAGATTTATCTGAACATGAGAACCCGAGCAGGGTTTTATGATATGGATGGCGCCGTTCCTTTCTCTTAACCTATTTGTTACTTTTATTCTCATTCTTGACACCCTTCCATCTGTTCCTCACCATTCAATAGCTGGGACAGCTACAGTTTCATGGGACAGCAAGGATGAAATCACTTCATCTCAGTAATGGGTTACAGTAATTATGTAGCTGTTTGAACAGTTAGATTTTGATCTACTTTTGGGATAAAGTCCCAGGGCTTCCTTTTCTTCCCATCCTTCACAGAATTTGACACCCATGCAGCTACTACTCCACCAATGATGGAGTTTAAAATTTAATATATTTTTTTTATTATTCTAATAACAGAAAGAATCAGATTATCACCTTTCTTTCTTGTAGAAGTAAGGCAGGAGACAAATGTTCTCAGGCATTAGTTATATCCAGATCATCTGATCTCAGGATGCAGAATGTAGATCTTAAATGTGCAGTCTGAAGTGTGAAAAGAAGACTGAGGGGAAAAGAAGTCTCTTTGTTTTCACTTAAGCATCAAGCCATTTGGAACCTCTTAGTGGAGCAAAACAACTCCAAGATGCTATTGATTAACAGCAATTTAAGTGATGCAGCAACCAGCTCAGTGACATGACCGACACCTTCTTGCCAGCACTTTTAATGACCTAGTTAAAAAGTTAAATTCTGCTTGCATTACATGGAACCCATCAGGAAATTGGAAAACATTGTACATGCTTCAAGCTCTACTGATTCCAGAGCCAGACCCTCCATGCACACTGCTTCCCTGCAAGCCTGTGTTGGCAAAATGCTGGGAAGAAGTTCCTTCGTGTCATCCCCTGGATGACAATACCCAGATATGCAAAGGAAAGCTTGTTGGATACAGTTCTGGACACGAGGCATCTGCTTCAATAAATCTGGGTTGTTGCTCTCAGCTCCAGCCCAGCAGGAGCTGGAGATTTTTGTAGATACCAGCAGCCCAGAGAACATCTCAGTTGCACGTCAGTTGTCCTGCAAACATCACCCACTGCTCATGTGGGTCTGGCTGGAGTTGATGCTCTTTGCAGACCAAGTTTTCTTCTCATTGATGGTCTCAGAGGAATGGCAGAGGTTGTGTGTGCCTTCATCCCACAGAGCAATCCCTGGGGCGAGTCTATGACCAGCAAATGGTTTTTATTGATTAGTCAGGTGTGGAGCTGTAAGGATAAAGTGTCTGTCAAATTGGAATGGCCCAGGGCAGTGGTGGAGTCACCATCCCTGGAGGTATTTAAAAGGCATTTGGACCTGGTCCTTAAGGACATGGTTTTGTAGTTGGCTGTGGTGTTAGTCCAAGGTTGATGATCTTGGAGATCTCTTCCAACTTAAACATTCTGATATTCTGTGAAATCTATGTCAATGGGCTTTGCATACTCTTTGGGAGTATGAAATACGTTCTCAAAAAATGTTCTCCTGCCTTGGGAGGGAATATTTGTGACACAAAGACTGGCTCCACCTGACCATGGATACAAGTGTGCTCCAAACACTTGTACTGAGAGAAAACACCAGGAGTTAAAAAGAAAAGTTTAGGATCTTGGAATGATTAAATTGAAAACTTCAGCACTTTGGTAAAGTGCTGGCTTTAAAATTGGTTTAAAAAATTATCATCTTCTGCCTTATTTAAAGTCAGTGCCCCAGCCTTGCCGAGCAGGAATGCTGGGAGGCACAACCATTTAGAGAAGTTCAAATAACTAAACTGGCCGTGACCTGAACTAAAACTAATAGTTTGTGTTTGTGATGGCTACGAGAACAGCATCTGGCTTACATTTAAATAGAAGGCTATTCAATAAAGCCACTGCTTCTCCAGACTGCACAGAAGCAAAGATTAATTATTGCAACTAATGACGTTTTGGCCATTCATGCACCCGAGGGAGAAAGGCACCTCCTTGCCCCAAGAACCAATGACAACAATAATAAAAACTTCTTAGTTTCTATCTGCAGAAAGCCCGACAAGGGAGAAACACCAAGGAATATTGTTGTTCCTGCTACTCTGCCCAGGCATCCTAAACATGGAATTAAATATAATCTTTACCAGCAAACTCTTTTTGCTTTTTATCCTCCCAGAGGAGAAGCCGGAGTTTCAAATGGGCTTTTAATAGCAACACTCTGAGAATCCAGGCTCTGTGTCTTCCAGATTCTTAGGGAGATCGTGTTTCACATTTCACTCATTCCTCAGCGTGTTGGCACAGCCTAACACTGCCTTCAAACATTTGGTATTTGAAACAGAAAATCTTGGTGTTTCATTCCTTGCCTCACTTCTCCTTGTGTTTCTCCAGCATCATATAATATTGACAGCCCCTGCCTGTAAAGAAAGGCCAGGTTCTCTCGTTTATTCAGCTGCAGGCTTTAAAAACGTAGAATAGGGGTTTTGTTCCTAGGAAAGAGCAACTGCCAGTGAACTTTTTCCTTCTTTACATAAAAGTGGGATAGCACAATAAACAATGGTAAGAGAAGTGGGACTCAAGGTATGTATGCATATATGTAATATTTAGCTGGTTAGGGTTTTTTTAGTGCTCCAGTTGCAGGGTAGAAGGCTGCTCCCATTTGTCTGAGTGATTTGGAGACTTTAATAATTTCAAAACTTGCACCTTCATACATCAAAGTTAATAATGAAAGATCTGGCCCTGCACAGGTCTTGTTTTGGCGAATCACATTCTGAAGCACACCAGGGACCACTGTTGTGTCTTCAGAGCTTTCAGGAGCACGAGTAGGCTCAGGCTGGGGGAAAAAAAAGAAAATCAGAAGGAGAAGATAGCAAAACAAGTTCTCTTCATAACAAATGGAAAAACCTCAATGGCAATGCCTGTTTGGAGATCTCAACCTTGTGGCCATTGTTATTTATGGGGTAATATTCCTAGGACCAGGAACCACAGAGGTTTTCTAGTTTTTTTTCTAGGACAATTAGGTATGGGGCTTCCTCCCCTTCCTCTCAAACCACTTTC
Organism: Calypte anna; assembly: GCF_003957555.1. Classification (NCBI taxonomy): domain Eukaryota; kingdom Metazoa; phylum Chordata; class Aves; order Apodiformes; family Trochilidae; genus Calypte; species Calypte anna. The sequence continues at coordinate 17,317,050 of NC_044257.1, forward strand.
TCTGGGGCAACCACAATGAATGTTTATGTAGAGACATAATATTAAGCAAATGTCTGCAAATTATAGTACTTAATACCAGCCTTTCTTAATGAAGTTCTTCAGTATGGCTTCTATCCCACCATGGTGAGAGGGGAAAAATCAGTCCCACTGCTTTTCTGTGGATATAAAATGGAAATCAATGGAGATCTATTGCTCTCCTCCACAGAGGAACCAGCTTCATCTTCTCCAATTGCTTTGTTCAATCTCCCTGTCCCAGCTGTTCCCCCCTCACCTCCAAACCCTGACTGAGCCAGAATTGGATGACAGAAGCAGCCACCTGTTTTGGACAGACCTCATTAACCCGTGCTGTTCCACAGACATGACTTTGGTGGGTGTCAGAGGAGGTTGAGTGGGTGCATCCCTGTAGCTGTGGTCCCCATGGCTGGGCTTGACATCCTTCATCTGAAGGCCAGTCCAAAGGAAGGAGGTAAGGTCCTTATGGAGGAAAGGAGAGATGACACAGTGTTGCTCTGATAAGTCATGAGATGCCAGCAATGAGAAAGCAAGAGAAAGAAATAAAAAGCTGCTCAGCCATGAATGATGTTACAGCAGCACTGAAGCCATTGATTTGGACACCCCTGTCCTCCTCAAGTGATGGGGAGCAGGGAGGAAGGAGCATGATGATCAGCTCCCAGGCATTGGTACACATGATTAATGATGTTCCCCTCTGCTTCTGGTCCTCTTTGGGGAATTTCCCCACTCCTTTTGCCCATAAGCACAGAAAGGATGTGGAAGGGAAAGTGGATTTTGGTTTGTGTTGGGATGAACGTGTAACAAAGCTGAGCTTTAAGGGGAAGTGTTTGCTGGTGAGAGTGTAACAGCTTTGGAGCTGTCACCGGGTGTAGTGTTGTGTAAATATACATCCAGGCACTTCTTATGGAAGGGGAGATGTGGCCCAGTAGGCTTGGTTTAGCTCTTTCTGTGGGAAATGCATCATTTTTGGCAGATCCACGAGTAATCAGAGTAGATTCAGCCCTTTAGAAGTTAAGGACCTCTGAGGGGTGTGGAGATAAGAAATGTCTCCTCTAGAGGCTGGGATTTCACCCAAGAGGGAGGTGAAGTCCTGAGCTACAACAGAAAACAGGGATTTGTTTTCTTCAAAGGAAGTCAAGTTTTTCCTTCAGGGCTCAGAGTGTAACATGAGGAGATGGTCCAGCCTTCAAAACTCTCTCTGCACTCTGGGTTAGGATGGTGAGACCTGAATTTGCTTCAGCTGGGGGCTTCAAAAAGGGAAAGATCCTGTGGAGGACCACATTGCAACTTAGCAGCATCCAGATGAGACACTGAGATGCTCTGCTGAGGCTCCAGGTGGCCAAGGGGACCAATATCTGGGAGGGATACAACAAATTATCCAATGTGCCCCATTGTGAGGGGGAAGAGTTTTGAGCACACAACCTCAATCTGCAAGTAAAAAATTAAATTTTAAAATGCCCAACTATTTAATTTATAAAATATTATGTGAAGGTGGTAGAATCTTTTTTTAAGAGATTTCTTTCAATTGAAAAATGCCTTTCTACAAAAAAAATTCCCTAAGATTACTTTTCACTGCTTTTGTGAGATTTTTGTCATTAAGACTTATACCCACACTTCAGGGCTGCAGAAAAGGTCCAGAATTGAAAATATTGGGTATTTAACACTATTTTTAAGAATAGAATGTTTTGACAAAACCAGAAAATTGGTTTTCAATAGCTTGAGCTGAAGAGTGTGCTTTAGAAAGATGGCTGAAAGATTAATTTGAATTAGAATAACCATATCACAGAATTACAGAATGGTTTAGGTTGGAAGAGACCTCCAAGATCACCCAGTCCAACCTTTGACCAACACCATAAGCTAACTACTAAACCATGTCCTCAATGATCACTCAATAATGGTATTAATTTTATGTCTTTGTATTTATTCAAAGCTTGTTTAATATTATTTTTTAATATGTTTTACATGTCAGATGGTTCCTTTTTCATTCTTTTACTGAAAACACAGGTTAACTTTTCTGATACCAGAAAATAAAGCATTTAACAGATTTCAACTAATCAACTACTGTCAGAGGAAAAAAAAAAAATCTAAAAGCTGTTACTGAGTTTTGTCCAAAAAAATCTGACTCTGGTGCACTTCCTTTCTTCCATCTGATAACTCAAAGCTCGAATGAAATAAACCCAATGATAAGCACATCCCAAAGCTGGGGACAAGCCGGCGAGTTCTTTAACCTGCTTTCTGGAGGTCTCTGTCTCAGATATGGATCAGATTTCCTCCTGTTTACATGTAAGAAGGTTGTGAAGATCTGCAATTTCAAGATACATCTGGTTCTTGCATCAAATTAAACAGCAACCAAAGCCTGAGCGCCGGGGCAGATTTTAAAATGTAGGAATGAATGTGTGTTTATATAGTATTTGCATTAATGCTTCCTAGGGTTTATTTTGAAAGTGAAGAAAGAACATTGCATGGTAGGCAACTTAACCCAAACAATATCGGTTTAAAGTTAGGGCCATGCTCCTTGGAATATTTTTCTAGTGTTTTGAAGTGTCCACTTGAAGAGGGAGCAAAGAGGGAAGAGGAGGAGGAGGAGGAAGGGGGGGAGTTGGGGGGGGGAAGAAAAGGATTGTTCTGTCTTCTGCTCTGTGTTTGGCCTGGCTCAGTAGGGCTATTGCTGTTGCTCATCTGGTATGGATTAGTCCTTCTCTCTCACACTCTGTCAACTTGGGTGTTCTGCATGCAGGCTGTTTCTGCAGGGGTCTTGGTTTTGCTTTTTTTAACGGCAGGAAGTGCCCCACTCAGACCACATGTGAAATTGTGTGGGAACAGTGGGGGGGGATGAAAGAGCCCCATCAAACATACCAAAAGTGTGGGTGGAGAGACAGGGAGCGTAAGAGGAGAGATACCAGCTGAGTAATTTAACCTCCTGGGCTGGCCAGGCTGGGGATAGAGTGGAAGTTTGCTGCCTTAAAAGTGTCTCTTGCTTGTGACATCAATTTTTAGTATTTTATAATCTTGGGGGCTGTTGGAAGTGTGAGGGATTACAGCTGCCACTTAATTTGTTCTAAATTTCCTGCTAGCCTCACCAGACATGTACAGGAAATAGGCAGTAAATGTTTAATAGGTAATACCTAACTGGACAATTAACAGGTGCTGTCACACTCAAAATCCAAGCCTGGGGGTGCACCTCGAGGATGTGGAGCACCCCCAGCAGCAATCCCAGCGCAGCATCCTCAGGGAGCAGCGCCAGGGGCCAGCTGCATCCCAGCACTATGGTACCCAGGCTGAGGTCCCAAAATTCCCCCCTGTCCCCATGTCCCTGCTGGACCTGAGAGTATTTTTCCTTTTTAAACCACTCACTGTGGATTTTGCTGTTTGCATGAGCAAACATCATCACAGAAACTGGTCCAGCCTGCAGGGAAGGATGCTGCGAAACCTCCTTGCAGCGGTTTAATAGCACAAACTCCACACTTATTCATAGTCTGGGAGAGGTAAATCCAATCCCCATCAAGTGGTAGAAAACTCTAACCTGTTATTCAGGGTCAGAGTAAATGTCTGTCTGTTCTGTCACCTCGGTTCTACCAGGGACCAGAAGATACCATCAATAAAAATATGGCAGTGGGCAGGATGTCTTAAACAATCTTTCACTTCTGGACTTGCTCAGTTTCTGGCAGTCAGCAGGTATGGGGTTTCCTGCTCTGGAATCTGTATCAGGACTTTAATTAGTCATTGATAGAATTTCTTTTTTTTAGGTTTAAACTATTTTTTTTTTATTTTGGTCTCCATAAAATCCTGTGGCAAAAAGTTCTGCAAGCGAAAAACTTGTTTTGTGAAAAGTACTTAAGCTGGTTTTAAATCTCAGTATTAAATGTGACTTCAATGCTATATTGTTGGTTTTTTCTCAGTAGAATATAATTTTAAATTAAAATTAAATTTTTCAAAATAAAAATTTCCATTATAATGAAAATTAAGCAATGTCAATCAGTTCCTGGGATTGGTTTCTCTGACTGAAGATGCCAATTAAACAAAAAAAATATTTTCACTATTACACAGTTTCTATTTTTATATTCTTTCTATCATTATTTCTATTATATTCAATTACAAATATCATTACACTGCAATTATTTTGCCACAATAACAGCAATCCTTTGCAATTTTTCATTTATCAGCTGATATAATATCAAGGAGTAACCTCTTTTCAACCTTCTTCTATAGTTCTAAACTCGCAATTAAGTTCTGATTGTTCAGAATAATTCTATTTCCAATGAAGGCAGAATTAGGTTAATTGAATTGCTATTATTACCTCCAGAACAATATTGTCTTAATATGTTTGGCCAACATAAAGCAAACACCTCCTTTGGAATTTGCTTTTATTAAGTTCAAGTCCAATTGAGTTCAAAAGCTCCTTCTGCAGAACTTTGCTGTCCCCTAATAGTGCATGACTAATGTCTTACACTTGGCTTTCCTATAAATTGCTCTCTTTACTGAGCAATTTCTGTGTCAATACTCAGACATCCTTATCAGCACTTGATGTTCATGTAAACCAACTCTTGTTAATGACTACACGGGCAGGGAGGGGGGGGAAAAGTAACACTGCACAGACCCCGAGACTCCTGCTCCATCTGAACTTTGAAGTCCAGCTGTTAATAGCAGCGTTGACTACTTACATAAAAATGTGTAGTAAACTGAACTGACATTGTCTGAGTCCAAGGGGTTGGTTTAAACCTTCACAAAGGGCTGAAGCTTCCACCCTCCTTTTCATCTCTCTGTCACTCAGGATGATTAACGTTGTTTTGCGATAGGAAGGTTATTGTCCTAGCCTGAAAAAAAGTAAACATTTTTACAGTTGGGAGAAAGAAAAATTTCAAACAAGTTCCCTTTTGCATGAAAAAGGGATCCCCAGCTGCTGTTTATTATCTCTCTGTTTACATCACACATGTGCATGAGGAGGACAAAGTAGTTCAATAAATTACTTCTCTCCAATCGGCTTGGCCATTATGGAACAAAAGCATTTAATGGTTTGTTGAATGTCTCTGGATGTTCCTACAGGCATTTTTAACTTTCACCAAGCAGTTGATCTGATTTCATCTGCTTTATTTAGGGCCCAGAAGGTTTTTTGCTGGTACATGCAGTAAAATGAAAGTGAGATAAATTATGTCCATGCTCTACCTGTTTAAGTGTTACTACAGACCCAGGCTCACAGATCTCACTGGACTATCTGAAATCAGGGCTGTGAATCCTCACCCTGGAATTGCCTATGGCTTTCATAACATTTTATTTATTTATTTTTAAGATTTTCCACCTCGCTTTTATATTTATTTACCCAATATCTCCATTCCTGGGAAGAAAACAACAAAAAGTGATAATAATAAGATAAGGGATTTTCCCATGGAACTGGAGCTACCCCAGACTGCGTGGTTGTGCAAACACGGTCATGTGCATTTGGCCATCTCTCCAACCTTGACAATGGTTGGGAATTGCTTCCATTTTTAATACTCTAAGGTGATATCCAGATGTGATTGTGGCAGCTCTTATACACACAGCTTGAAGCAGGACATTGGGGTTTCCTTGGTGGTGAGGATGAGTCCGGCTGCCTGCTCTTCCTGGGCCCCTCACCTTTCCTCCCCCCTCTGCTCCACATTCCCTGCTTTCCATTGAGTTTCTAGCACAAACCTTGACAACAACCTCCCTCTATAGAGAAGGAAAACCTGCTCTCCCAGTTATCTCAGCAGATGCCCTTCTGTCTGGGAGCCACATCTTCAGCTGCCAAAGCTTCAGGTAGAGCTTTGGGCAACAAGGGCTTTGTGCCTTTATGTCCCCTTGGTTTTGTACAATGAGATGGGCAGGACACCCTGGTATCTCTTCCTTCCACAACCCAGCAGCCTCTGCCAACCCCTTGAAGACTGGTGAAAGATGTGGAGTACTTTGAATAGGGCTCCTCAGCTCCAAGCATGACTCCTGAGTCCCTGCAGAACTTAGCAATGATAATTCTCCTTTTTTTCCACCTCTCTCAGGCCTCATGGGGGAAGAGTTGACCTGTCAGTTTATTACCAGATGCTAAAAACCAATTAATCATCAAGCCATGTCTTACTGCTCATGGGGAAGGGAAGACCAAGAGGAAGAAGTTGATGGGTTCAGCTGAGCACAAAGCAAATGGAAGTATCACCCATCCCAGACACTCCCCTCCTTGCTTTGCCCAGCAAATCCTGGAGCTCTTTTGATATGGCCCAAGCTGTCATCAAACAAATGTTGTCTAAGGTGTAACCAAGAATGCACTAACTCAAATCTCAGCTGCAGAAAGGGCTTTTTTTTTGCTTTTTTTTTTTTTCTTTTCACTTTATACTCATGAGGATTTGCACTGAATAAAAACATTCAGGTTTAAGTCACTGCAAGGAGGGTAGGCAGTGCAGTGATACTGGGCTGACATACAAGCTTCCTTTCTCCTAACCATTTTTACAGACCTCTAGGGGTGAGAGGTATTAAATTTGCAGGACATGCTGGACCCAGCTCAAGCTCTGGGATCAGTTACAATAAGTCTGCATCAAAGCTTTACATTTTATCACACAGAGAGTCCCTCCAGACAGCAGGGTGTGATATTAACATGAAAAATCCATTTCCCCTCCACTTGCTGTCATCCCAGTAAAAAACTGGAAACAGAGAAACGGAGGTCACTGTTATATTTGGATATATATTTGCAAAATATATTAGGATATATCTGCAAAATATTAAAAAAAACCCCTAAAAAATACCTTATAGGAAATGTAAGTTTGCAACATCACTGCAGAGTGGGTCAGATTAGCATGAATCTGCACTATGTCTTTGCAAACATTCCCATCGACTGCTGCTGGGAGTGTTTCACCAACATGCAGAGATAAATGTCCTCCCAGGAGCATCTTCAGAAGAGTTGGTGTAAAAATGGGAGAAAAGCCACAATTTGGAGGCCACCTCAACAACATCACCTCAAAGCAATGCTTTCATGACAGGATGTCCAACCCCTGGTCTCCTATTACAGGCAGAAGAGAAAGAGTTGAAGGGGGGAAAAATGCCCAACTAGAACTACCTGCAGGTTTGTTTAGGTTTTTAAAAGAGAAGCAGCAGTTAATTTTTATGTCATTCTAAAATAGTTGGATATCTTCCTTTGGCTTGTGTTTGGACCCAAGTAGATGTTGCACCACAGTGAAGAAGGCAGTTATCTTGGTAGCATCAGGAATGGAAGCAATAAGGAGCAGGAATTTCCCACAAACAGCTTGTTCTGGGTCAATTTTCCAGCCCAGGTTTTTTCACTGAAGAAATGTGAGTATTTATAAGCCCCAGGAACCAGATGAACTCTGGGAGGATCCTCTGACTGAAACCCAACATTTTTCCAACTTGCCGGTGACCGCGTTGCACTGAAGTTGCACCAAGTCTGAAGTTACACAGTAGTTGTAGTCAGTCAAATAAAGACACTGACTTTCTTGATTCGTTCTTGGCTAAAAGCAATCTCTTGTACATTCCTACCTTTCACCCCTTCTTCATTAAGTGGAAAATCCAAAGTTTCCTTTAATCAGGTTTGAGCTTGGACTGATGTGATGTTTACTGACTGAGACAGTGGTTTTCAAACGACGTCAGGAACATCTGGCCTGGTGGCTTGGCAGAGAGCCCAGCAAATTGCCAATCCAAAGGCCCAAGTTCACAAGCAGCTCTGGGGCTTTCATCCTGTAACAAGAAAACCCTGAGGGCAGCGGAGGTGGTACCACTCCTTGCTGTTTAATCATGCTGCTTTACTACCTGTGGGCTCCACGGCTGATCTCTGCGGACTGGCAGAGTCCCCAGATTAAAGTCCTGCAGATGTCCATCCAGAATATGCCATGCTTGTCTCTCTTTACATTCCTGTTGTATCCCACCACCTTCATCAGCTCCTACTCCCCATGGGTGGTGGGAATCATGGGGGGCAGATGGAGCAAAGTGATCATCCTAACCTGTGCATACCCCACCATATTTTCCATGTTTCCATCTGCCACTCCTGGCTTTACAGACTGCTAATCCCAAAGGAAGAAAGCAAGTCCATGCCATGGAAAGGGTTGAACCCAGGTCTCCAAGTCTTCCTGGGGGAGCTACCTGAGCAGAAGTCCAAGCTGACATTTTGTCAGTAAAGGCTGCCTGGAAAGCCCAGCAGCAGCAGATGCTCTGCATACAGAAAGCATTTGCATCCAGTGCAATTTATAGCTCCAGACATGTTTTAAAAGCTAATTCTCTAATACTTTACTGGTGTGTGTCACTTCTACTCTACAAGCAGAACCATTCACTCCAGCAAATGGATAAGGAAGACTTCAGATGCAACCTGAAGGTTGGAGCTCACTGTGAAGGACCTTAAGTATTATAACCTGAGCCCATCTGGCTCAGATTTCATCTTCTGTAATGGGTTGTTGGCTGGAGCAGTTTAAACAGTGCTGCTCAGCTGAGATATGCTCTGCTGTTAAACCACGAGCAGGAGGTCTCCATGTTCTGTCTACGTGTTGTTACAACATCCCTTGTCTAGGGGAACCATGGTACTTGTTTACAGGCAAACAAAAATTTCTGAAGGTAGAGGGTTCTGTGGCTTGCACTGCATGGAAAATGAGCGTGGAGATGCTCATGGTCAAATTCAAAGTTTGTTTGTTAGAAAACAAAGCAGTCCTTAAGAGATTAACACCAGTTGTCTTGAAATGGTTAGTGAGAGGTGAGAGGGACAAGCAGCCAAAGGGAAAAAAAAAAATCCCCAATGCTTCCAAAACTCAGTGAGAGATTGCCAAGAGAACAGCGCGTCTCTGTCCTGACCTCCCGTGAGCTCTGAACTCTGCTGGCACTGTCCAACCTCCTTCCCTGACAAACGCAGAGCTTGTGGAGAAAGTCATCTTTGTTTCACGAAATATTTACATTAGAGGAGGGAAGGTCTTTTGTATATTGTCACTGACCTTTTGGGAGGAGGAGGGGGGAGTCGTAATCAGGTTTCACGATCATCATTTTCACAGCTGCACATAATAATTTGATGCAGGTATTTGATTCGTGCATTGAAGCTGAAAACTTGTCTAGAACTAAAAAATTTTCTGCTTCCCCATGGGCTGTTCTGCAGAGAGAGACCCTCTGCCTGCCTACTGGTAGCTCTCAAACTGGGCAGCCACTATGTGTGGAAATATTTTTTGCTGAACAGGATAAGAAGGAGAAAAGGAGTAAAGAACTTAAATGGAAATGCCTGTGCCTGAACCTCTCTTGTGTCTGGTGATTTTGTTGTTTTTTTTTTTTTCCTTCTACACACTCACAAATGAAAAGGAAGAGCTAATATGAGTTTGGCTCCATCTCCTTTTCCTGAGACAGAGTGGGGTCTACAGAATTTCCTGCTCCTGTGCAGCTATCTTAGGCTTAAAAACACAGCAGCTGGGTCCAAGAAAAATCAAAGGGCCATCTCTGAAAAGGGATACAGAATTTCCAGATCCTAGGGTGGGAGCTGCATTGATGTGGCAAATTACATGGACGTGGAAAAAGGAAGCAGGTTCAGTGTAAGATTTCATGTGTATGGCCTTTAGTGCCTCAGCAGCATAATGGGGAGATGGGGAGGGGGTGCCTGGATGTGGGAGAGGAAAGATTCAGGCTTCTTATTTCCTCTGTAACAAAACACAGTCACTTTTGATTTCAGACACTTCCTGACACGACAAAAAAACATGTGATTGCATTAGAGGTTTGTCTTCTCAGTGTTGAATCTGTAGAGACATTGCCACTGCCTGCTTTGGTTGTAGGATCTCCCACTGCTGCCATGCTGCCAAGGTGCTGCAGGTCAAAATAAGGTAGGATGAATCAGAGGAAAAACATTTATTCCCAAGAAGATTACAGGCTGCTTGCTCTGGCTGGAGAACTGCACACACATTTGTGTGTGTGTACTTATTCTGTTTTCACTCCTGAGTTAGATATGTCCAAGTGGGAAAATGCAATTTTTCAGGCTGTTTTCAAAATGAGATTAAACTGGAAGTCAAAATCCAGCCCTTCTGCAACCAGCTCTCATGTTCTGCTAACCCTGTTTCAGGCAGTCAGGTTCAATCAGAAAAAAATAAAACAAACAAACAAAAAAAAGAGCTGAGCAGAAGTGAATGAAGTAGAAAGGTGATCTGTGATTGCAAAATCCTCCCAAGGAATTTAATACACTTGGATATAGGTTGTCATAAGGGGCAGACACAAATTCCCAAGCATCACCGAATCCTGCCACATCACCCATCTCCAGCCCTTCAGCTATAGTAACATAAAAAATTGTTTGTTTTTATTAGAGATGGGTCCTAATTTTTGAAGAAAATGCATCAAAATTGGGAGTGGATGGGAAGCAGAGAGATGAGGTGGCCAGCAAGAAAAGCCCATGACTTCCCAGCAGAGAGTTTGCCATTTGTGTCGTTGTCTTTGTGCATTTTAAGCGCGGGGGAATAACCTGGAATTCACTCCTCCTACTTGGGAGACAGATGGCAGCGAGGAAGCAGGTTGGAAGAAAGGAATAATAAATATCTGAAGGTGAGTAACTGTCTTGGCTTTAGGCAGCTGTGCCTGTGGTTTTTCTCAGGTTGCACAAATGTCCCCACATTTACTGCACCGAGCGGTTCTAGTAACTTTTTTATTATGTGTTTCCTGTGCTGTCTGGCAAGGGTCAGGGATGTTAAGACCTGGGGGAAGTCTGGAGAGCTCTGCATGATCAGGGTGTGATAAGGCAGAGTGACAGGCTGGTTGGTGGCAGGGAAAGCAGAGTTAGCTGGAAAGAGCAGAAAAGGCTCTGGAAAGTTTTGGCTATGCAAAGTTTCTTTGTTAGCAAGAAGGGGGCATTTATTCTAAATTTGTTCTAATTTTTGGGCTACTCAGAAGACAGTTTACTTTTTTTTTCTTGCCCCATTGCTCTAGACCACTGAGGACACAAGCTGAACACCAGCTGGAAATAATGCACTCAAACTATGTGAGATGTCCTCTTGCATCCACAACTGGGTGAGCACCACAAACACTGCGACTGGCTGGGAGAGAGATTTTATCTTGTGTGTTATCTGGTGGCAAAAGGCTGATTGCAGGTCCCTGACTTGGAGGCAGCCATGTGCTGGGAAGTGCTGTTGGGAGGGCTCTGAATGATGGCTTTTGCTAACAGTGTTACAGAGCCATCCATCAGCTGGAAATAGTTGGAACAGGGCAACCTACTTCCCAGACTCATTCATCCTCTGTCAGGAGGCAGAGACCTAGTGGAGAAGTCATGTCTCCACTGTCTGAAGAACATTATATACTGTGAGAGTCTGGGGAGACTTATTTGTTCTTTGCTTCTCTGTGGAACAAAGTTTGCATCACAAACTGGACAGCTATGATGTAGGGTACTTACACAAAAGGGTACTTGCAGAAAATAGTGCTATGAAGCTTTTTAGGACAGAAAAATGGAGAAAAAAAATGCCAAAGCCAAAGTAGACTTCCATGCAGTTATCACAGGGGGCTGAAATAAGATAGGCAGTTTGTAATTACTTACATTGGGATTTGGCCAGGACATCGAGGTTAACATCACAACTTCACAAGGACTTCAGAAGCAGCTGTGGAGCTCTCCCAGTTGTGAAGACACCCAGGGAACTTCCCTGAAACCTCCTGGCTCAGGCCATCACGTGCAATGCATGCAAGCTCTCTGCTGGGCCAAGGCCAGGGAGGAACACAATGGGTAGGGGAGAGCTCTGATACATCTTCATGGACATGCCAGAACCAAATAAACAAACAGCAAGGCTGCTGCTCCTCAGCCCAGGGCTGTTGGTCTTCTGCCACAGAGTTGTCATTCTTCTTGACAGTGTGCATCTGCCTGGGACACTCCACCTTCTGAGATGGGAAGGATTGAGAGGGCCACAAGACTACAAAGGGCAGAGACAGCTGCAGCCCATGAGCATCCCTCACCACAGCAAAGAGAAGGGAGGATTTAAAGAAACTCCACACTGCCAAGACATAACCAAGGTTTTTCTTCCTCTCTAAAAACAAAGTCATTTCAATAAACATAAGGGACATCCCTGGGCTTGTGCCATCTGTAAACACATGCCAGAAGCATGAGCTTTTGGGTACCTCTCCACAAACACAAAGGTATTTTATGGCAGCTCCTAATTTGACCCTAACCAGACTCAGAAGCAACAATTTTTGAACATTTCTCTCCAGAAAGACCACACCTCAAGTTTTTCTTGGAACTCAGCTCCATTAAGAGGAACCTTGTTCCTTAGGGGCTGGGTTTGTTTGGTTTGGGTTTCTTTTTTTTTTTTTCCCCTACTAAGAACTCAGGTGTTTGAACCATGAACTACAACGCCAATAGTTCACCTTGCTGCTTAAATTGAAGCTGAACCTTCATAGGAAAAAGTCTGAAAAAAGCCAAAATGGCAAGTGGAGCATGACATGGGAACAAGGACATTTCTTCTACCCATTAAACTTTATGAAGAGAGAGCAAGGGAAAAGAAGACTTTGGCAAAAAGGCTTCTTGCACATGTTAGATGTATTGATGAGCTCTGTACCAGTCAAAATAGGAAATACCACCCATTAAAGTGGGATGGGGAAATGACTGAAAAGCTTTGGGAAACTGGACTGTGGAGTGCTGAGCAGAATGGAAAACCCATCATTCTTCAAGTCAGTCTTTGGAGATTTCTGGGAAAATTAGCTCTCCCCATTAATTTTTGCTCAAGTCTTGATGAGATTGGTCCTAACCCTGGCAAAGGCTCTAATCTCCTCACTTAATCTGTCTGCAAAACAATGCCATAGAGCAAAGAGCTGAGATGCTGGTTTGGTATCATAGAATCATAGAATTGGCTGGGTTGGAAGGGACCTCAGAGATCATCGAGTCCAACCCTTGAACCACCGTTGCGGTTGCTAGACCATGGCACTGAGTGCCACATCCAGTCTCTCCCTAAATATCTCCAGACACAGAGAATCCACTACTTCCCTGGGCAGCCCATTCCAATGCCAGATCACTCTCTCCAGAAAGAAATTCTTTCTAATATCCAATCTAAACCTCCCCTGGCACAACTTGAGACCCTGCCCTCTTGTCTTGTTGAAAGTCGTCTGGCAAAAGAGACCAACGTCCACCCAGTTACAACCTCCTTTCAGGTAGTTGTAGAGAGTGATGAGGTCTCCCCTGAGCCTCCTCTTCTCCAGCCTGAACACCCCCAGCTCTCTCAGCCTCTCCTCATAGGGTCTGTGCTCGAGTCCCTTCACCAGCCTGGTTGCCCTCCTTTGGACCTGCTCCAGGACCTCGATATCCTTCCTGAACTGAGGGGCCCAGAACTGGACACAGGACTCAAGCTGTGGCCTCACCAGAGCTGAGTACAGGGGCAGAATCCCTTCCCTGGACCTGCTGGCCACGCTGTTCCTGAGCCAGGCCAGGATGCCATTGCCATTGGTAATTTAGCTTTGCTTTTTTTCCCCCTCTTGCAAGCTGAGCCAGCCCTCTTTTTGTTCACTTGAACAACCTCATCTTCAAAGGGACTGTGGAAAAGTCTTATTTCTTCCCCTCAAGTGACAGATTTTGAAGCAATCAAAAAGATATCTTGTCCAACAGAATTACCCTCCACAAATCTGACCCTGACAGAGCTGAGCTAAAGTGTGATTTTTAACCTCAAGCACTAAAACATGTCAGGAAAGTTGTAGTTGTGGCGGAAAGACCTTGAGGTGGCTGAAATTTATGGAGAAGAGATGTTAAAAGTTTGAAATTCCAGATGTTTAAAGCTCCAGCCATTTGGTGAGCGACCGTGGAATTTTGGACCATTTCTCAAGTACCAATTTCACCCTCAGAAATCTGCTCAGAATGCCATCCAGCTCTTTCATTGTCTGCTTTTTTATGCATATACTTAATTCATATCCTGGGACATAAGGTATTCAAGTGTTCCTTAGAATCACTGAAGGAGGCATATCAAGTGTCACATTTTCAAAGGCACACCCATGCACTGTTACTGAAGAATCCCCTATAAAATGTCACTCAGCTTTTTTAATTTATTGAGGAAACCTGTGAGGTGACATGTTGCAGAGCTGTTAGAAAAGGCCATGCTACAGTTAGAGTCACTTTTAACCTCCCTGCTTGTCTTAGGCTAAATATGAGGGATAAAGACCCATTCAGAGATTATGTTGATTTCTGCTTCAGTTTTTGCCTGAAATAATTACTTAAGATTGCAATTCCTATGAGTGTTTTTAGGATGAGGCACTGCAACAGCAGATGCATGTGTCGTAAAGTCAAATCATTCACCTTCCAGCTCAAACTGGGAAAAGGAAAGCAGAGAATCTAATAAGAAGGGAATAGTCTGTGTCTGGAGGGGGTTTATTAATACACTAAAAAGAGTACAAGAGAATTATATGGACAAAGGAAAAAATAATTTGAGGAATGATTTTTTTTTTAATTTTTTAATCTTGGTGGCAGAGATATCATCCTGCTGGGACTTGGGTCCTTTCCCATACCAGTGAGTTGATGCTATAGATGAGGAAAGCAAAAGGGTATCAAAAGGGTATCCAGGGTATCAAAAGCAGCCAGAACTTTTATTCTTGACTGTCTCTGGCTGTCTCTGCTACAGCAAAGTGGTTTGCTCCTGGGTGATGCTTTGTCACAGATGGTTTATCAAGGCAACATGAGCCAGAGCAGCAAGATCTGGCTTTGTTTGCCACATGTGAAGGAGCTGAGGTGGTTTTTTTTTTCAGAGGAAGCTAAGATGGAAGGGCTGATTTGAGGTGAAAATAGAGAGGCCAGTTTAAAAAAAAAAAAAAAAAAAAAAGTGCCCACTTCTCTCACATTCTCAGCCTGTTTGGGGATGACAAATTAGAGGCATGAAAACAAGCAAGGATGGGACAGTAAGGGAGAAGGAGAGCTATGCAGTGGATGTCTTAATACCAGGTTGCACTGATGGACAAATTGCACCTCTGGATCTGCCTCCTTGTGTCTGCAGAAGGATGCTTGGATCCTTGTCAGGGAAAACTGAAAGATGGCTCCCAGTTGGACCATACACATAACACCAGGACATGGACCTGGCAGAGCCCTAACCTCCTCTCTCCCAGGGGCCTCATCAGTGGAAAACCAAGAAGATGCAAGGGAAAAGGGTCAGGCAGGCTTCAAAGGAGACATGGACTTGGTTTTAAATTTAACCCCTTTGTAGTTTAAATTTCATCCAGATCCCCATGTGGCCAAGAATTCCTGTTGGACTCTGAGCATCCAGTGGGACCATTTGGCATCAGCAGCAAAGACCCAGCTATTACCTGGATCCTGGATTTTTTTCCTGCTGCTCCTCAATGTCATCATTTTACCCAACACCAAAACAGCTCCCAAGTAATTTTGCTCTGCAGACACAGGAGATGCAGTGACATGGAGGCTGTGGGCTTTCTGTGCAAGCAGTTCTTATGCCAGTACCATCTTCATATCCAGCATAAGATGTCATCAGGAACATCTCATCACTTTGTTAAACAAAGCTTCCTGAAGTAACCTGCAAGATTTTTACATGGTTTTTACATTTTCCTGTGATGCACAGCACTGACCATGTTCCAGCCTGATCCCTCCCAGCAGCTTTTGCTGAAGGTCTGCAAATATTTCTTTGGTCCTCTTTCTGCAGTAGTGAAACAATTGTGGTTGCTCTGTCCCCACTTTCTCCTTCTCCAGCTTCTCCCAAGACATTTTGTCCCCTTTGCCTTTCTTGGTAAAAAATGTTGTGGCCTCACCACCAGAGCTGGAGAGAAACAAATCAGAGGGTGAAGAGGAAATGCTGAAGGCAGATGGGTGCTCCTGGGGCTGATGCTCTTCCCTTCCTTGGGAGACATTCACACCACGAGCCCCTGGAGTGAGAAAGTTGGCTCTGAGCCCTCATGCAACAGAAAAACCAAATAATGGTCATAAATTAAAAAAAAAAAAAAGGGCTTGTGGACTGACCTCAAGTGGGCTGTGGGCTGGGGAGAAAAGATGCCTTATAAATTTCAAGGCAAATGAAAACACCCCCTTTTTTATTGAGGTCTTTTGCTGGATTGGGAGGCACATTCTTTGGCCTTCAGCTGGGCTTTTGGGGCAAGCTGAGAGGGCATCTTCCAGTGACAGCTCTGGAGATACAGAGTAAATAAAAGAAGAATTGTTCTTGAAACTTCCCCAGAGGAGTTTCTTCCCAAAGCAGCTCTTGTTAAAAAGTAATTTCCCAAAATAAAATTATTCAGCAAAATATTTTTCCATCCTTTTAAAACTGAGGCATCTTGGCTTTTCTTCTTCTTTTTTTTTTATTTTTTTGGCATCACTTCTTCCCAAGGATCCTGTAGATGAATGGGTTGATACCAAGGGCAGTAAAATCTCATGTCCCAAATAAACTGTTGTCTGGCTGCTCCTGACTCTCCTACCTATTCCAGTAATTCTGTGTACTCAAGATGTATGTGTACTTAAGATGTCAGTGACTCTGCCACCTTAAACAAAATATTGTAAGTTGTCTTCTATTACCTTAAAAATACAGTGAAGCTCATGATTCTTTCTGCCTTCACCATTAAAGCATCATTGAATTATTTACTACTTTTAATATTTCTATTTTTAACATTTAACTGTTCACTGTCTTCATAGTTCAGCATCCTAATTATGAATGCAAGGACCTCCATTCACTCTTTAAGGCAAATCTGAGATAATTTGGTAGAAATTTCAAAAGCATCCTACCCACCCACAAAGAACTGGAGAATTAGGACTTGGAGGTGTAATCAACAACACCAAGGCACCACGTGAGTGGCTGGAAGGGACAGGGCAGGACTGGTAGGGCCAGAATCATCCTTCCTGAAGATGGATTCCATGTTATAAAGTTATGCTCCTACACCAAATAATAATAAAAAAACCCAAATAAATAAATAAAAAAAGCCAAACCCCCCTCAAACTACCAAACCCCATTAAAGATGCATTGTAGTCATGTCATTAAGACAAGTCAAGCATTTGAAAAATCATGAAGTGGGAAAAAAGCCACCTTGCCCAGCCCATGACTGGGGTGTTAATTAAAACCCTTGGGTTGGACTCCTTGAAGACACATGGGAGGGAGTTGCTCTAATCTGGGCTGACTGACAAATGGGCAGTACCAAACCTCCAGTGTGCTGGCAGTGGTTTAGAGCACATCTACAGAGACTTGGGGATGGGAAGCCAACCCAAACTTTAATCCCTGATTTAAAAAGAAAACAAAAAACAAAGAAGGGAAATAAGTGGGTTTTCTCAAATGTGTTTGCACACACACACACGCAATTGCTTCTTTTTAACTGCTAATGAAAACAGGATACACAGGCAGAGCTGGTGCTTTCAGTCATAAATCCATGTGCAGTAGCCCCCAAATCCACAATTTCATGCTCAGGGTAAAGGAGTTGGGCACTACACTGAGTCACAAAGTTTAAAATCATGGTAAGGGCTCTGTGGGGAGGGAGTTTGTTCTATAAAACCCATAAGGGTTCTGACAAGCAGCAAACCAAAAACCATATTTATTTCTGGTTTGATTCCAGCAGTCACATCTCTCACCCTTTGTTAATCAGGCAGGTAATTTTGTGGCTGCAGAAAACAGGGTCCCCTTGACACAGAGCTATTCAGACAGGAGTTCTCTGTTCTTCTCATCCTCATGAATGTAACACCAAAACAGTTTGGTTCAGAAGTGGAGGAATATTACCTTTAAAAAATAACCTTTAGGCAAAGCTAATTTTGAGTTTGTAACCCAGACTAAAGCCCAGTAAGTTAATTTTTGTTTTTTAATGTTATTTTTAAACTTCTTTCACTGGGGAATATATCCCCAGCTAGAACAATCTGGAGTTTAATGCAAGGCTCCATATTTGAATATTTGCCTGATGCACAGCACAGCCAAACACTCAACTTCTTCTGCTGAGATCAGTCTGAACTGTCAGACCCATCCCCAATTTAAATCCCTTCCAGCCTCACCCATTTTGGATGAGTTTCCTTTGATCAACACAAGTGAGTAATCCCTGGTGTGTCAGTGCTACAATTAACCCACTGTCTCCACTTCCCAGATGATGCAAATCTGTCACAGCTCTGCTTTGGGAAACTTCAAGTTATTCCAACTCTCTACTTGAAGGCTTGATGCAATTGTGCATCCAAGGAAAAAACTCAGAGAAGGGAAATTATTCCCCACCATAGCATTTGCCATGTTTCAGGCTTACTAAATAAACTAATTCACCTATATTTTATTTTTTCTTTTCCAACTACTTTGTCGTTGAGGAGCGTTGGCCAAAGCCAGTAGAGAACCCAGCTAAACTCTGGGGAACAAGATTTATTTGATGCCCAGCAGATGATGGATATTTCCTCCCAGGGTGCATTATTTATTTGTCTGGAGCTGTTGGCATGCACGAGTTTCTGACTCTTACAGGTAATTTTGAAAAATGGGGTTTGTGAGGATATAAAAGGGAACAACACAGCTTGGTGAACACGCACAGCTGAGAGCAAAGAGCTTTGCTCATGGCCTTTAAAATGCTCGTTGTGTCTTTGGTGGAGGAGCTTGAATGAAATCATTTATATTAGCTGCAATATCTGGCTGACTCCACTGATCTCCATAATCAAACACAAGAGATTTGGAGGGGAGAAGGGGAAAAGGGGGGGTTGAGAGTGAGGGAAAGCCTGTATAATTAAAACCTTGTTCTAATCCTGCTTTGATGCTTTTGCCAGGACAGGTTGGACAAGTCAAAAGCCCCAAAAGTTTTAGGTAGGTTTTTTGTTTTGGGGTTTTTATTTTGATTGGTTTGTTTGGTTTTGGGGTTTTTTTGGGTATTATTTTTTTGGGGGGGGTGTTCTGTTTGTTTGGTTTTGTTTTGGAGTTTTTGCTTTTGTTGTGGGTTTTGTTTGTGGATTTTTTTTTGTTTTAATTTTTTTTTTTAATTCTGTCAGTGGCTGCAAAGCAGCAAAGTGGTTCTTAGCCTTATAAGGTACCAAGGTAAATATTTCAGATCCCCTGTGAATTTCAGTCTCTCCCGACTGGGTTTATTTGTTCTTGTCAGTGGACAGTGAAGTTTTGTTTGTGGAAACCAGTTGGGGCAGAGAGTGACAGCACTGAGGCACTGTGATTTATTTGCTGCTAGCCCAGCTTTTCCCCTGCTCTTCTTCTCCAGGCTGCCCCCACGGCCCCCACATCCCTCCCATCCCCAGACCTGGGACAGGGGACACAGCCAGCATTTTGGGCACACAGCTGTGGGGTAACCCCAGTGGCACCAGGGCTTTTCCTTGTGTCCTTTTATTATTTATTATTTTTTTGTCTTTTTTAACAGCTGTCTCAGAGCCAGGCTGTTGGGCAAACTGCTTTTGGGGCCTTGAGGTCCTTGTTGGGTCTGTTTTATCTTCAGAGATGAATCCTCCCTCCTCACAGGGCCATGGACCATGGATGCTGGTGGGGATGGGGATGTTGGACTCCACTGGTTCCTCCAGCAGAGCAACTGGGGAAGCAGTGGCATCCATGGTGGGGATTGGGATGTTGGACTCCACTGGTTCCTCCAGCAGAGCAACTGGGGAAGCAGTGGCATCCATGGTGGGGATTGGGATGTTGGACTCCACTGGTTCCTCCAGCAGAGCAACTGGGGAAGCAGTGGCATCCATGGGCAGTGAAATTGGTGCAAAATCCAAGTGGCCACACAACAATTAGAGTCAATCCCAGCCCACACACAACTCCCTGAAGGGCATGCAAAACTCCATGGCTTTACTGCCCAAAACACTGTTGCCTTGTGGCATCTTTTAGTCTTGGGTGGACGGAGAGTAGCTGAAGCAGTCAAGCCTCAAAATGCCTTTTTTGGGTTATTATTTTGGAGAGGATGTATTGAGAGGCTTGAATGGGTGCTGAAAGTAAAGCAGGCTGCTTTGCAAAGAAACCCAGC
Source organism: Calypte anna (assembly GCF_003957555.1). Classification (NCBI taxonomy): domain Eukaryota; kingdom Metazoa; phylum Chordata; class Aves; order Apodiformes; family Trochilidae; genus Calypte; species Calypte anna. Next base: position 17,336,877 of record NC_044257.1, read on the forward strand.
TTTCCTTTGCTAAAGCATTTGTTTAAAATGTAGGAGGAGTCTGACAGAAATACATTTAAGGAAATTGGTCTGTTTAGTTTATTAAAAAGATCAAACAGAGAGCTGATTACAGCACATAAGTATTTTCACTGAGGAAAAATAACATATATTAAAGGTCTCTTTAATCTAGCTGAGAGAGGACAGCTGAATTCCAATGGCTGGGAGAAAAAGCCAACAAAATTGAAATTGGAAATGAAGCATTTAATTTAATTTTGTTCCCTTTGTGGTGGAAGAACAAGGTTGGATAACAATGACAACAAACAATTGCCACAACCAAGAGTGTGTAATGGAAGTGACTGGGCAGGAAAGCTTTTCTCAGTGATGTGGTTCAGCAGGGTTAGGGATTGTGGGGAAAATCCAAAACTGAAGTAAGAAGCCAAAAAAAACCCCCAAGGTAGCACTGATACCAGAACCCATCTCAGCTGCTGGCCCTGTGCTGTTAATGGGGATGAATCTCAGCCAACCCCAAGACACAAAGGAGTCCCAGGTGGGGATCTCCCAGGATGAGGTATCCCACCCAGCTCCCTCCACCCCCAGGCCTGGAATGATTTATTCCTTATCCTGAGCATATATTTATCCCTTCCCTTTGAGGCAGAGGTATTTTGCAAGACCCTCTTTGCCCTCTCCTGGACTTTGACACGAAGATCTTCAGATCACTGCCAGCACAAAGGGAGTTTCTTCTGCCAGGTATGTGTGGTCTGTACCAATTAGGTCTGCTGAAAAAAGAAAAAAAAAAAAAAAAGGAAATTTTGGGCATATCAACCACAGAGCTGGATTTATGCAAATGAAGCAGAGATGGGAAGGGAGGTGCCCCAGCAGAAGCCAACGACCAGACCACATCTTCTCTTCTGTGAGGACATTTATCCTCCCAGAGGATTATTTATAACTCTGTCAGCAATGATAACAGTTTATTAAATCACTGTCCTCTCCCAGCCCAGTTTGGCAAGATGCTTAAGTCTCATGTACTGAAATGGAAAAGATTTGTGCTGAAAGTTGAGGGAATCCTCAGTTATATTGCTGTGCTCTGGCTTTACCTGGGACTTATTTCACATCTTCAGTGGTCTGGGCAGAACTTAGCCCTTGTTTCTTCAGCTTTCCTCCTCCTTCCTTCATATATTGCTCTCTACAACTCCCTGAAAGGAGGTTGGAGCCGGGGGGGGGGTTGGTCTCTTTTCCCAGGCAACTCTCAGCAAGACAAGAGGGCAGGGTCTCAAGTTGTGCCAGGGGAGGTTTAGGTTGGAGATGAGAAAGAATTTCTTTCTGGAGAGGGTGATCAGGCATTGGAATGGGCTGCCCAGGGAAGTAGTGGATTCTCCGTGTCTGGAGATCTTTCCAAAGAGCCTGGATGTGGCACTGAGTGCCATGGGCTGGGAACCACGGGGGGAGTGGATCAAGGGTTGGACTTGATGATCTCTGAGGTCCCTTCCAACCCAGCCCATTCTATGATTCTAAATGCACACCCTCAACTTCTGACCGGGGCTCAGGCTTAGACTTGGTATCCAAGGGGAAAAGTTTAGACTTAGCAGCTTGCTACAGACCAGCAGGCAATCAGCAGCCTCTGCCTTGGAGCACAGCTACAGAGACTCCTCAGGATGGATTAATTCTGGGTCAAAGCCACCAAGGGGAGCAGAAGAGCCACCAAAGGACTCAACATCCTTACACCCACTGCCTGGCCTTGCTTCAGTTCAGTGCAAACCTTCCTTACACTTAGAATTTCTTTCTGGAGAGGGTGATCAGGCATTGGAATGGGCTGCCCAGGGAAGTAGTGGATTCTCCGTGTCTGGAGATATTTCAAAAGAGCCTGGATGTGGCACTGAGTGCCATGGGCTGGGAACCACGGGGGGAGTGGATCAAGGGTTGGACTTGATGATCTCTGAGGTCCCTTCCAACCCAGCCAATTCTATGATTCTATGATATGTAGGTTTCCAGAAAATGTGTTGGTCACTTTGTGTTCCCTTTTCCTTTGCCTCTTGTTTGTTCATTTAATTAATTATTTTAGTACTTCTTTAACAAAAGAAAAGCCCCCTCAGTAATACAGAAAGAAGCTTAAAGTTCAAAAAAATTTTTTCAGCTGAAAAACACAAATGAATTATTCTTAACAGCACATTCTGAAGGCTGAAATCTATAATCTAGGCTGACATTTTAAGTGTACATCACTTGAACTGCTGCCAGCTTTCTAGAGTGATTAGGTGACTTGAAAAAGGCAAATATTTTTTCATATGCTTCCACTGAATTGGGGGCTCTGCTGCTGAAAAGACTTCAATAATCCTGGCTGTATTTATTTCCTAAAGCCTCACTCATCATTGTCAAAATGTTATCAGCCATCTCCAGCTTTCTCTCCAGCCTCGAATCTAATTCCAATTATTTAAAAAAAAAAAAAAAAAATCCCTTTCTGGAAATGAATCTTCTGCAGTACTCCCTATTTTTCACCTAAGACTTAATCAATTATTAAATGGAATGTATTTGCCACAGAACTGCTGCACTAAACTGAAACTGCTCTTGTGTGTTGGAGGAAACCATGGCCCAGGGCTTCAGCACAATTCCTGGGGAGTTGGAAGGTTCATGGAGATCTGCAGTAACTCTGGGATCTGGAGCACAGGATGTTAATTCACCAGACAGGATTGTGTTGGAAGTAAGATGGGATGAGAACATAGCCCATTCCTGACCTCTTCCCTTAATTGCAACTTGAAATGAAGAATTTGGTTCCACGAACATATTACCTCCCTCTGAGAAGAACCAGGGACCAATCTCTCTGGCTTGGCCCCACCAGCACCACAGGGAACTCTGTGTCTGAAAAAAGTTGCAGTAAGTTTGGCATCAGGTAAATTTTGGCTTTGGTTATTTGTCTTACTGGGAAACAGGAAAAGCACCTTGAGAAAAACACCTAGAAAGAGAATTTTATGCCCTAAAAGAAGACAAAGGAAAAGAAGCCAGCAAAGGAATCACATCTTTAAGGCTGACAGTGGAGGAAAGAGCCAAAACTCTCTTATTCTGGGAGGAGGGTCTATGCAGTGATTTACAGAGGATATAACTGTGGGGACATAAATTTACACCTTTCTCTGTTTTGTTTGGGCTTCTTTGGGAGTAGAAGTTTTGTCCTTAATTCCCACAGCAGTGGAGCTTCCCCTAAAAATACCCGAAGGAAAAGTTGAAGACATTGTTGAACATTTAATTTATTTTTAATTGTTATTTCATGACTCTATTCTAGGGTAAAGCCCCCAGGTGTGTGTAGCTGTTAGGTTGGGTGTCACCTTAGAGTTGGTGGCCAGTGCTTTTTAGTGCCTGGACTCAGCCAGGTTCTAAGAGGGTTCAGATGTCTCTGAGGTGCCCTGGGAAATCCCAGCTTAGCTGAGAGCTGGGTGGGATCCAGATCAGGTTTCTATATCTTAGATGGTGAACTCTCTATGACTTTCTGTATCATTTGCTCCTACAGACTCAACCTTCCCAGCCTGCAATGGGAAACTGGGAGCAAAAGGAGGGAGAGGCACTGGGGCATCAAGTTAGCACGTTTATACCTTAGGGGGGTTTAAGGAGTTCATGGCTGTTATTACTGGGAGTTTTTCAGCCTACTTTGAACTACCTTAAAACAATAAAGTTCACTTTTCAGCAGCTTGGCTTAATGGAAAGATTTACTGTATTTTCAGTCTCCTGCTGAAAAGTGATAATGAAGCCAAGTTCAGAATTCGGTGTCAAAGGGAAGGTCTATTTAGGAGAATTAAAGGGACTAATAACATTCCTGCCACCTGGATTGCTTTATGGGTGGGAGGCTTCAGTAGTCCTTCCCAGAGCACAGTTTAGTTCAAGAAGGGAACATTTTTATTAGAATTGTGCTGCTGACAAAAATAACTTGCTGCAATGAAAATTTCTTGGTGTACCAAAGGATTCTAAATAAAATGTTGTTTAACACTTCAGCATTGCTGTATCAAAGGTGATTCTCCTGCCTGAGGACAGCACAGTCCTGTGTCTGATCTCAGTAAGGATCATCATCTTTCTCCACTGACTTCAGAGACTTTCTCAGGGCTTCAACTACTCGTGTTAAATGACAAAAATTAATGAACAGTTATTAATGTGCTTATTTTTAAGCACACCATCTATTTATTGTCCTGAGTGCAACGCCTCAAAATAAAATATATGTGAGGGTTTTCAGGAGAGAAGATACCATGGCAAAAAAAAAACTTTATGAGCTGCTGTCTCAGTGAGGAATTAGGTTGCCATTTGCTTTTTGTGCTTTCTCTCTCAAAAGTTTGGGCTAGAAATGACCCATTTTATGAACTGCCATTTTCAGGTCTGAACCCTTTAAACCCACAGATGATGGTGGAGAAGGAATTTCAGCTTGCAGAAACTCCCTGTAACAGCAGCAAGGAGAGTTGTAGGCTTCCAAAATTTCCCTTGCCTGCTCGGTGCTGAAAGAAATAAGCAAAACAAGCCTGAAATTGGGTTTGTTAATTTTTTGACAAGTTTTAACTAAGCACAGTGACAGGGAGCTTTGCAAGAGAAACTTTAGAAGCCCAGGAACCGAGGCATAATAAGCTGTCAGAGAAAAGATCAAGTAGCATTCTCTAATTCATCTAACCAACATCAATGTTCCAGCTAACAGTAGACAGTGTTAGCCAGATTCTTGCCCTTTTTATCTCTGAAAAGCCACATTTATCAAAATAAGCAAAAAATGTGAGGTATGGAATGCAGTTCATTGGAGGGCAGGGCTTTATTGGTTGATTGGTAAATTGAAACACATGGAAAAGTGCTACATGGAGGAACACACTGCTGACTGTATTACTCATTTTTTATTGGTTAATCTCTAATAAGAACCAGCTGGTAATAAAGGACGGAGTTCATGGGAACCCACCCTTTGTTGAAAGTGAAGTTGGTGTCAATACTAGAAACACATGAGCACAAAGAAAACAGATGTAATTGGCTTCTGGAGGTCAGGTTATGTAAAGACCCTGGTGAACAGAGGTGAGGTTTGGGCTGCAGAGAATGACAGGCTAAAATAGCCATTATTTCTGTGTCTGCAAGTGTGTGTGTCTGGGGAGGGGGTGGCAGTCACAGAGATCTCTGGTTTGGGTCAGAATTGGGGTTTTTGGGGTCCCCAGAAAACAGGGGGTTTCACCTGAAACCTCCACTTACCAAAACAGGGGGAAAATTACCTGCTGGGGAAGGAAAACTGCATGTTTGTCTTCAATTGCAGGTTAAAACCTGCTCTGAGGATTAATAGAATTAATCCATTTTTGGAAGAAAAAGTGGTGATGAGACCCACATTTGCCTGTGGATATTCCTGAGGTTTAGAACCCTGGAGAGAACAGGCTGGAGTTTCAGCACAGGTTTCAAATTAAAGAGATGCTTTGATAGTTTCTTGCACAACAGTGTCTATTTCTTCAATCAGAACATAAAATTGTCTTGTTAAAGCTTAAAGTAATTTATAAAAAGGGCAGAGAGGAGGATTTTGTTCTTTTTTTTTTTTTTTTTTTTCCTCTGTGGGCAGCAGTATATGTTACAACTGCTAACATAGAGGTTAAAAATGTAAAGAATCAAAATGGCAATATCCTGGGTTTTACCAACACAGAATTAAATGGGCTACTTAAGCTCTCCCTCTCTGGCACAGAAGGGATCCTTTAAGAAGAACCCCAGATGTAGAAATCACCTCCTTAATTTGGATTTCTCCTTTGCTATAATAAGATGCTGAGCAAACGATTCGCATGAGTAATGTGGGCAACAAGTGAATTTTCAGATACAGCTTTTCTTCAGACCTATTTGCCAAAAACACATCAGGCTGAGGGTTGCCTGGGAGGAGTTCAGCAGCTCTGATTCAAAATCCAAACGTTGGAGGTGACATTTGAGCAGTCGTGTGGTGGTGGCTCTGCCCTGCGGTTGGCTCCGTGTAATCCTCCGGATCAGGATTCTGTTGTGAATATTTGTGGTTTGGAGTTCCAGCTTCATTTTCTCCAAACATTCTCCAATGCTCAAGTCCAACACACTCTTCCCTGCCTGCAGGCTTCTTTGCTGGACTACCCCATCCAAGGAAATTCTAGAGAGCCCCAAATGCATCCCAGGCAAAATCCGGATCAAATCAGCAGAATTTTTCTCCAGTCACACCAGAGTAAGGCTCTTATTCTTGATTTAATTCTCATGTGCACTGCAGCAATGTCTAAGAATCCCTGAGACCCCCAAAACCAGGCTTCTATGGTTCAAAAAAAAAAAAAAAACCAGCTCAGAAGGGAAGAGACCATCTCATCCTTCCTGAGATCTCCTGGCTCTGCAGAGGAGGAAGAGTTGAGCTGCTTCATGGTAGCCAAGGTACCCTGGGTATAGAGGAGGTTCCTTGGCAAAACTTGCTTGAGAAAACCATCACAGCAACTTGGCCAAAGAACTAAAAGAGTTCTTGGGTGCTTGGCCCTGCTCCTCTACCCTGCTGGGTTTTTGAAAGCCCTGGAGTGAGGGACAGATAGAATATAAGCTGTATTTGAAGGGGTTTCTTTCCTGCAGGATGGACAAGGAGGAAGTTTTTTTGGGGAAAAGTGTTTGCTGCTGTTATTTTAAAGTCAGCCTAATGCTTTAATGCCTTTCAAGAAGCAGTGGCTACTGAAAAAGGAAAAAAAAGAAAAAAAAAAAAAAGCTGGGAAAGAATTATTAACACAGAATTCAATAACATCCCTCTGCTTTCTCAGAGGTATTGCCTGAGTGACTGCAGCATTTACAAAAGGGATTCTAATCTGAAATGAATTTGCAGCTAATTCAACCTGTAGGCTAGTGACTCTGGGATTTCCTAGATAATACAATCCAGACAGTAATGTTGATGGATGTTAAAGACTTGCCTGTGTAGCTGTTGTAAAGCTCTGTCATAGGAACAAATGAGGCATTATTGCTTTAACAAAAGTAATCCCACTGCACCAGTAAATTCTGTACTCTTTCAATATCAAGTGCTTATTTGTTACAGTGACTTAGTGATGTGTCTTCCTTCAAAAAAGCAACAAACACTTCACTCCAGTTTGGGGTTTTTTCATGCAAAAAAAAAAAAAAAATCCATGCGAGCCACTCTTTTTTTTTTAATTTTTATGTTTTTTTCACCATAGAGTGAATTCAGTATCCCAGGTTTTCTTACCTAGGTGGGCAAGCTGGAAGAAATGTGGCCAGGGCATAGCAACTGGTGCTGGGGTCATGAAGGCTACAAAAGCAGATGGTGGTTTGCATTACTCTCTGTTCTGCTCCTGGCTCAGACCTGTAACACAGGTCAGGAGGGATGGGAATATAAAACTTTAAGCCTTAAACAGCAAAAAGAGCACTTTATGTTTGGAGGACACTGCATAAAAATGGTTTAGTGGCTACGTATTTTCCTAAAGGCCTCTGGTGAAGCCACAGGTATTTGGCTAACCTGGGCTGGACTCTTTTCTTTGCTCACCCTAGAGCTAATGTGTTTTATGGATTTTGATTCCTGGACCAAGCCTCACTTACAGCATCCAGATTTCCATCCTTCTCTTTGCTCTTGAGTAAAATGGCCAGCCTGTCTTTTTCTTTCCTAGGCTTCTCCAGCATTACCAGACATTACACCTTGTGCCCAAAATCTGGTTTTTCTTCCAGTGCTTTAGTCATCCTCTCACATATTTTATCATCTACTCATCTTTCTTGTAGAGGAGCCCTGAAAAAAATAAAAAAATAAAGAAATAAAGCCAAAAGAGCTCTTGATTTTGGTGGGAGAGAAATCTTGACCAATTGTAGGGGAAAAATATGTTAAGCTGACACACATTTTTTTACTTCTTCAGTCCTGCTGTGATGTTACTGTTGAAACTCTCCCTGTAAACTTTGACAACCTCTTCTGCTGATAACTTCAGCATTAAAAATACCATTTTTCATGTCTGGTGGTCTTCCTGCTCCTAATGCTTTCCAGGCTTCCCTCTTTGTAGTGAATAGCTGAGGGACTCGAGCTGTCTGATCAAAACTCATGAATTCCCAGAGGCTTTTTGTTCACTGATGCTTCTACTCATGCAACCACTTTAGGTACAGCCCTATTCAAAGACCATTAAAAATGGGAATCTAACACAATTTTCACAGTGAAGAATTCCCCTGGCCTAAAACCTTTACCAAACCAATGCAATGGTCTTGCAGGACTTTCCAGCTGAAATTGCTTGGAGGGTTTTCCAGCTCTAACCAAGGCCTGGGATAGGTTTGGTTCATGATGTTAAGAGCCATCCTGATGTTCTGCTGGCCCTCAGCATGGTCCAGTTGGGGACAGAGCTGAATCTTAAACAGTTTGGGATACATGAGGCTGTAGCAAGAGCCAGAAGAGTCCAGGGTGTAACCAGTCCCCCAGGTCCTCTCCCAGTATCAGAGAGAATCTGGTTGAGGAAAGCTGATGTGGTCCTCACTGTGAGTAACAGTGTGGTTTGGAAAATCATTCTAAAGTTGGACTATCTGGGGAAAATTACACTTATTAGGAGTCAAACCTTCCTTTGTGCCAAAGGTTAATAAGGAGAGGGTGGGGAGGGGGAACGGGCACCTGATCTTCCATGATTAATTTGACAAATGTCTTTCTGGCTTCTGCCCAGTTCCTCTTGGAGATACGGCTCTTGGATGTGTTCAAAATGACCTACTTTTAACTGCTGGCCAGGATTTTGCTGCTTTCTTGTTATTGTTGGACTTTTCTGCTGCTTTTGATACTGTTGAGTGTGAGATTTCTGTCCCGGGGCAGCTGCTTGGGGTTGTGTTTGGGTGCAGGACTTCTCTGAGTGCTCTCATGGTGACAGTGACAATAAGGCATCCATCCTCTGAAACTCTCAAAAGGCCTTGAAAACTCTTTTTTAAAATCATTTTCCCAATGCTTTGCCCAGTAATTAAGCCCTATGCTCCCAAGGCTTTCTCTTACACCTGCTTTCTCCCAGTGGAGTAAAATGCTTGACAAATCCTGTGAGGAGAGGCTGAGGGAGCTGGGGGTGTTCAGGCTGGAGAAGAGGAGGCTCAGGGGAGACCTCATCACTCTCTACAACTCCCTGAAAGGAGGTTGGAGCCAGGGGGGGTCGGGCTCTGCTCCCAGGCATCCATCAGTCAGACAAGAGGCCATGGGCTTCAGCTCTGCCAGGGGAGGTTGAGGTTGGATATTGGGAAAAAATTCCTTCCAGAGAGGGTGATCAGACATTGGAATGGGCTGCCCAGGGAGGGGGTGGATTCTCCGTGTCTGGAGGTTTTTAAGAAGAGCCTGGATGTGGCACTGAGTGCCATGGGCTGGGAACCACGGGGGGAGTGGATCAAGGCTTGGACTTGATGTTCTCAGAGCTCCTTTCCAACCCAAATGATTCTGTGATCCTGTGATGTTGCCTTTGCTCTCCAGGACCAGTTAGCTGAGCCCAATGTATCTCCTGCACCAATAAATATTCCATGTGTGAAGGTTGCTGATGTTCCCGTGGAAAACTTGGGATCAGACAGGGGAACAGGGACCTTTTCTGCAGCCAGAATTGGTCTGAAGCTCAGAAAGCCAATATTTAGTGTCCTGTTTTCAGCAATAGGGATTATGATAGGGACTGAAAATAAGCTCAGGACTTGACTATACTGGTTTCCATCCTGCCAAACATGACCACAAGCACTTATAAAATATGCATTTATCATATCAATAGCATAACTTAGAGAGTTACCAGGCACCAGAGAGCAGAGGCTTTGAATAATAATACAGGCTTAAGATGTTACAGACAAGCCTACAAATCTTTGAAGGCAGAAGAAGCCTCAGGTAACAAGTGGATGAGAGGACCACAGAAAAATTGTAAAATGTAACCCAGGGCTGATAAATAAATAAACAAGTGAATAAATATATTTAATGCTGATATTTCTACCAGACATGGCAATGCAGATTAACTAGAGAAACAGAGCATTATTTACCACCTGCTAAATGCAGCATGAAGGAAAGACAAAGGTCTGTAGAAGTCTCTTCATTAGCTTAGCAGTGTTGATGGCTTTTTAGTCATGTTGGAAACTAAAATAATATTTTCTTCAAAGTGCAAAGTGAGCTGACATCTGCTTGACTGGAGCTGGGGGTCACAGATGAAGCTGTGCCTAAACTGAACAAATACTTCCAATATACCAAAAAAGAAAAAGAAAAATGGAAAAGAAAAAGAAAAATGGAAAAGAAAAGAAAAATCATTAACCTTTTGTCATTAGCATTAGCAGTTCTATGAGCTGCTCAGCAGTTTGAATTAGTGCACCTGCCAAAATAAGCACCAAGTGTTGTTACCCTCTTAGGGACAGCCCTGTTCCATAAATCACAGCGTTTCAATGACAGCTAAATGTGTTTTATATCATATAGAGAGCCTGTGTTTATGAATGTGAGATAAAAGGGGTTTAACCAGTGCAAACACTAAGACTACTGTATGGAGTCTGGCTCTTTTCCCTCCCCTTGTTCTTCAGTGGGATTTCTATTGCCCATGTGCATGGCTATCTCCTCATTTTCTGCCAGTTTGGTCTGTAGTTAAGTCTCCTTCCAACTCGTCCTGTCCTGAAGTGCAGCACTGACTACATAATCCCAGGAAGTGTCCAGCTGGAAGGAAAGGGGATTTGGAGATTTTGTGCATGGGCTTTATATCTTCAGCTGAAGACATAAAGCTATGGCCTTATTAATCTGTAAATATGTATTTTGGAGAGTTAACTCCTGTGCTATTCACAGCTAAGTGATTTATTACACAGAACAAATGATATACAGTCTCCTAGCAAGATTCCCCATTGCACAAAATACCTGTTTCCCTCCAATGTAGCTTCCTGATCTTCTGCAAGTGCCCAAAGGCTCTGGGATGCCTCAGGTATTTTTTTTTTCTGCCCCAGCTCTTCCAAAGCATCTTTTAAATAGAACTTTTTAGAGCAGAAGTATAACCTCAGCCTGGCTTGTAATTTTCTCCTGTGATAACCCTGACATCAGGACAAACTATTGCAAAATGAAAAGATTCATGAAAGTTAATTTATTTTTTTTTTTTATTTCTTTACTCTTCCCACTTTCTGTAATCAGTTCAGTTTCTGCTTAGCTTTTGGACCTTCACTGTGTGAAATTCCATTGTAAGCCACCAGCTAAGGTAGTGACAACAAATCCAAAATAACAAACTGAAGGGTTTGTGGGCAATCCAGGCAATTCATGACAGAGCAGCCACTGACTCATTATTTAGAAAGGGTCTCCATGTAAATAGATGACAACACTGTAATTTTCACTTGTATTCCAAGTGCTATATTCAAAGGCCTGCAATTTATTCTAACTGAATTTAAATCCCTTGGAAAAGCATCATGAAAACGTGCACATGGAAACCACTCTGTCTACAGCAGGAAGCATGGATGTCTCCCTGAATTCCTTCCAGAGCAATACATGGAGCTGGGATGATGGAATGATTCATTTTCATTGTTGGATGAATCAAAGAGGTCAGAGAGGAGGCAGAGATTAAGTTAACATTGAACTCTAGTAGAAGAATTGGACTGAAATGTTGAAGATTCAGATTTCTCTGGAGGAGGTGTGAAGTTGGGTAAATCACAGTGCAGGAAATCTTTTCCCCAGTGGAGTCACTGAAACTCAGCTGCATCTCATAACTCTCATCCTACTTTGGGGATGGCTTGGTGGCAAGGATCTCAGATGTGTTCTGGACCTGGAGTGAAAGGACAGCACCCTCCAGAAGTGGAGAACCTGAAACCAAGGATGGTGGCCAGCAGAGTTTAAACAGCTACCTTTTATTTTGCTCTTTTCAAATGGAGTAAATCATCCTGTGAGCTGGTAACAAAACTTCCCAGGCATGTCATATGGATGGTTGGTTTCCTCTTCCAAGAAGAACAGCTCTGGGAATCCCAGCCACTGCTATATGTCATCCTTCTCTTGAGTAATACCCTTGTGACAGGAGGAAGGGGGCACAAACACCAATTCCTACAAGAAATTTGCCACCCAGCTGAGCTCTTTCGTAACAGTGTTGGCTTTTCTATGTCCTGTATTTGTCAATGACTTCTGCTCATGAACTTGGTCATTTCTCTGTGGCTAGGGAAAGTTGTAGCCCTTTATCTAGCTCCCAACCCAGGCAGATGAGGTCTGCATTTCCTTGGAAAGGCTTGTGGAAAGTGGGGAAGTGCCTGAGTTGTACCCAGCCCTCCTAGGCAAATTCTTTGCCACCTCAGAAGTTAATTCCTAGAAACCCTATTGTCAGGAGTGATAGCCTTGAGAGATCTTCTGGGCTGCAGATTTTGGAGAGGGCTGGAGGCATTTTCTGCTGCAGTCATTTGGAATCCTCTGGGTTACTGCAATCTCCATTACAACACAATAACAGGAAACGTTTCAGTGGCCTCTGCAGTCCTTGGCATATTATTTCACTGTGATGCTCATATTGTTTGAGCATTAATAAAACTGGAAACTGTCCTATAATTAAATCCATTCTTCCTCCAGAGAAGATGACTGCCTAAGATAGTGGCAAGAGCAGCAGACTCACATGTTGCCTGGAGGAAAGGCTGTGTTCCCCTTGCCAAGGCACAGCATACACGTGCTTGGTTTTTATATCCTTCTGCACAAAAAGAGCTCCAGTGGAGATCTGGAGACCTCTTGTACCTCTGGATCCAGAACTGCAAGACTTTATTGCTTGAGCTATAGGATTATCCTGTTCTGCCACAGGATAAACTGTTCTCACTCTGCACAACATGAACCTCTTGTGAGAGAAGGTTTTAGACACAGAGATCAAACAACTGATAGTGCTGTGGCCCATTTGAACCAACTGGACTAAACATCTGAAGTGGTCCCTTTTTATTCCAGGGATAGGATGAGGAGGAGAGCAGCCTGGAAATCTCTGCCCATCTTCCAGGCTCCTCAGGACCAAATGAGGCACTGGTGTGGCCGTTGGGATGGTCCCAGTCCCAGGTGGCCACAGGGTGATGTCCATCCCTGTATCTCCAGCCAGGTTCTCAGGTCCAATCCAGCTTCTAGTTCAGTTCATATATATCCTGGAAATAACCAAGGAGAAGATGGAATATCTCTCCAAACAGCCTTGAGTCAAGGAAGTCTCTTGCATAACCAGTCCCCTGTGCTGTACCCTCAGTAATTTTCAGAATTGGGAATGTGTTTCCTGGAGTGAAGTTTTTTCCCTTGGTTATTATGCCTCACATTTACTCTTTTGCAAGAGCTTTAACACTGACCACAACCTCCTCCATTGGTTTTGGTTTATTTGGGATTTCAGACTGAAGCTCTGGTCAAAAACCCCACTCTGTTTAACCCAAATCTACTGTCAATTTGTGCTTTGTTCTGTTAGCTTTCAGGATGCAGCCATTTCACACTATCTCATCCCAAATTTTCCTTAACATCTGCCTTTGTTGGCTCCTGATCTGGTCAGAAGTTGTGTTCTCTCTTGACCATGGTTTTAGGAGTGGCAGATATTTTAGACAGTTGTCTGAGGAGCTGGAAGGAGATTTTCTTTGGTGAAAGCCAGTTAAAAACTTACAACATTGATTTTCAAAAAGCTTAAGAAAGTAAAAAAAAAAAAATGTTCTTGATGGGGTAACCAAGAGGAATCCAGACATTTCTTCTGACTTTGCTGTGAACTACGTGGGGAGAAAGGTCACAAAATTGGGACTGGGGGGAAAGATCAGAGGTTAAGGAGCTCATATTTCTACATGACATGACCTTATCTCAGTGGCAACTCAATTCTCATGATCTGCTGCTGTGTTCTCAGAAAGACAGGTCTTCTAAAGGCAGAGAAAAGTCTTTTAGCAAGGAAAACAGGAGACTGTACTCACAGCTATTTTTTTTTTAAAGGTTCCCTTGCCTGTGAGTTACAAGATACTGTACTTAAAATGTCAAATCAAGCAATCTGTTCTGAAAGGAAAATTACCAAAGCAATCACAGACCTTGATTTTCTCTAGGCTTATGGAGTACAGACAGAATTATGAAAAACCTTTGGCCACCCAGAGCCTTAATGTTGAAGTCCCAGGTCAAGGAAAGCTCAAGCAATTAGCCTGCTGCACTAATGACATGCCTGTTTGATATAGTAGCTGAATAGCACCCTGATTGCCTATAATATGATTACACACATTTTGGGTTGCTTTAAAAAAAATAATAAAAAAAAAAAATTTGATGCCTTGGAAAAATAGAATCTCATTTCTCTGGCATTTCTGAAAGACCCCTGTTTCCTGCAAAGCTAAGGGTATATTTCAGCTCCTTATGTTTCCACAAATATGTTATTATATTCACTCACTGACCCACCTTTAATGAGTAGAAGATGTCATTGTTGAGAAGGATATTAAAGTAGAAATGGTGTCCCATCACAAAAGCTGTCATAACTCACAAGCTGTCATAACTCACAAGCTGCCATATTCAAAAGGTCAGTTTCTCTTCACATCCCATTAGGAAAAAAATAACAAAAAAAAACCCCACATGGAGGTGAAAGATGGCTCCAGGTTGGGTATCCTTAAAAATCCAGTTACTGCATATACAAGGTATATCCTGGTAGCCAGAAAACCACTCCTTTTCTTCCCCCTTTTAAAGAGAAATCAAAATTTGAGCTGATTTGTCATTTCTGAAAAGTTCAAATACATTTTAACTTTCTTTTAATATTTTTCCTGTGCAACATAATTCTTCCTTCTTGTTGGTACTAAAATTGGGTGGCATTGAGAAGAACAGGAGCAGGATTAGACTCAGGTTTTCTCAGTGTTCAGCATCCTAATGAAAATCTTTGCAGGGTCACCCAGTGCTGTAGCACTCTGCCATGCAGGACTGGGATTTACAGCCAAATAAAAAGCACAAAAAAAGAAGCTAGGAAAAGCCATCTATTCTCACTGAGACACAGCCAAAACATAGCAAGAAGGCAAAAAAATGTGCTGCCATGAGGATACGTCCAAACATTACCTAAGCACTCATCAGTCTATGGACAGGAGCTTATTTGGTGGTGATCCATTGAATTAATGTCACAGGTAAAGCAGACCAAAAATCTGAGCACAAACAAGAGGTTGAGATAGGATTTTAAGGACAAAGAAGGCAGTGACACAGCAGAGACTGGAGCAGCCCAGATGTCAGATGAAAAAGGGGATGGAAAAAAATCAATCAAAAAAAAAAAAAAATCATCAGAAACCTAATTCAATATTTGGTTTGGGAGGTGATCTGGCTGCTTTTAATCTAAAGTTGTTTGCATATTCTGACCAGTGGAACCATCACTCTCTTCTGCTGGGCCATAAAGAAGGGTTTGTAGCTTTTGGGGTGAAACCACAGTGGTTACCTGCTGAGCCCTGACTATGGAAACAAGTCAGGGTCCTCCAGTTTGGGGCATTTCAGCTTTTTTCCTGCCATTACATCCCTGACAGTCTAATCTCAGGCAGGACTATTTATTGACATTAAAATAAAAAGAAAATCCCCTCTTCAGAAAGAGGAAAGGGAAACCTAGAAGTGATTAATGCTGTGGGTCTCCTGTACAATGAGTGCCTGTGTCTCACAAATGCACCAACGAGATTTAAAGCTGATATTTTTTGGTTTCCCAAGCAGAGGAGTGGGAGCTTGGGAAAGCTCCTGACCATCTTCATGCATATTCAAGGTTTCTCTTTGTTTTCTGATGAAGGGATAGGCTCTGTCCTTAGATTTTTGAAGGGTCCCTTGACACCAGCTCTGGAGATTTTTTTTTTAATTAGGCCAGCCTGGAATGATTTGAATTTGGATTCAATACTGACAGGGTAGCTCCTTGGTTTAAAAGGGGTTTTGAAGCTAAAAGGAAGTGGGAATCTTATATAAATTCACTTCTGCAATTTGAAAGTTTGGGGTCTCAAAAGGTTTCTTTCCTTCCATTTCTCCCCTCATTTCTGCTGCTCCTGCAGACAATCAAGAGGATTTGTCTGAAAGAAGGAAGAAGGAAAAAACCACCACCACCAAAAAGAAAACCAAAAATCCCCCAAATTCATAGAAAATTTTAAATCACTTTGCACTCAGCTTTCAGCTGATATTAGCAGATATTTCTGTTAACATTTATGCCCTGTGTCCCACTTTTTAGACATGGCACTGGCACCTGATACACCTCTGCTTCCCCAGGATGCTGTTCCAGCTCCAAAGCAGTGGGGAGGGGACACGTGTGTGCCCTGCATCCCAGTGAAAGTCACCAATCCCACCACAGCCCAGTGACATCCACCCCACTAAAGCTCCCACCATCCCTCAGCAAGAGCTCCCAAGAAAAGCCTTCCCAAACCACTCCAATTTGGAGGGAGGACCAAAAGAGCAGAGGCAAGAGGAGAAGCAGTCAAACCTCAAAATGAACTTTAATAAGAAGAACGAGCAGGAAAAGCTAATCAAAAACACATGAAATCCTCAGCATTGCTGATTCTCTCTGTGGCGAGGTGCAGAAATGACCAAAACATCTTTTCTATATTTTTATAAGACTTTGTACTAAAGCAGGGTCACTCTTAATGAGAAGAAAAGACTGCTGCTGCTCTCTCATTTTGTGACCACAGTATTTCAAATGCTGCTTGACCGTTTTTAATGTTGTGAAGGGGGAAGAAAACAAATCTAAAGCCATGGAGATGTATTTAATGCACACTTCTATCAGCCCCCTGTGCTCACTACTGGGAAGAAAGGTGCATCAGTAAATATCTGCTGAGCTTTAGCATACTAAACTTCTATAAAATATCCACACAAATGCACTATATGTATATGATACCTGGGAAGATTTTGCATACCCTGTTTTCCCTCCTTAAGACTTTGGAGTGTATGGTTGTTAGAGAAGGTTTAGCTGAAATTCAGGCTAGGAAAAAAGTGAGCTAAAGAGGTTCAGCTGCAATTTGTCTAAAGCAACATCTTACAATTATTTTGTCCTTCCCTACTAATGACTTTCTAACTCTTTTCATCCACTTGGTTCCCTAGGGAGGTACAGTGCTATCTGTGCACATCAATATTTTTCATGGGACATATGTTTTCAGTTTGTAGCAGACGTTCCTCATTGCTTAAAAGTAGCAAATAAAGCTCTAATAAAAATTGATGCTTGTAGCCCTTCAACACCAGGTATAGGTTTTCAAGACAGCAAGTAGGATTTCATGTTGGAATCCATCTTGCTGGTGTTCCTGGTTCTCCACACAGCCAGGAAAATAAAATCAGGCTGTTGAGGCTTTGGAAGGGAAAAGTAAATCAACCAACAAATATTTGGAGAGGAGTAATTTGAGGAATATTAGTTAAACCTTCTTTCCTTGCTCTAATACAGGAAAATTATCTTTACTTCCAGTCTCTTTATAGCCCTAATATTATTTCTGCATCTTCTCCATCTCTGGTTTTTTGCTGACTCATCTGT
The DNA here is from genome assembly GCF_003957555.1 of Calypte anna. NCBI lineage: Eukaryota > Metazoa > Chordata > Aves > Apodiformes > Trochilidae > Calypte > Calypte anna. Next base: position 17,354,156 of record NC_044257.1, read on the forward strand.
CATGTGAAACTCCTTCCATGCCTCTAACTCATACTTTCCTTAGCCTACTTGAAGCCATTCTAGAGCCCCAACCTCACCCTGTGGGATTCATTTAGATTTTTTAGAAAGCACTCAAGCTCCCATGAAACCTCCTAGCCAATATTTAGTGAAGACCCTCAAGTCATTCTGATTTCAAAAGCAAGAGGGAAACGTTGACACAAAAAGAAGCTGCTGCAAGAAGCTGAATTCCTCTGAAGCTGATTGCCATTCTCTTATTGGTCCCAACATCTACACAGCCTGTCTGCCAGTGCTCCACTTATTGCATAAAAAATGCTGGAATATTCCAGAAATCCCTCTGGACTTCTCTAGAGGATGCAGCCTGTGGGTTGTCCTCCTGCTTTCTTATTTCTGAAGCCATAAATCCCTCCAATGTCCCCAAATGCAGAGGCATTTCTAAATTAGAACAAAACTTTAAATCAATCCCACACTAGGACTGAAAGGTACCATATGGCAGAAGCCACTCCAGTTTCTGTGAAGTACCCAGAGGAGAGGAGCTGAACTAGGAGTTTGAGGTTCTTCAAGATGTTTGGGGAATGTCATCTCCCCTCCCTGGGCAAAACTCTTCCACCTCTTGCATTACCAGGAGCCTCTGTGGTCTCCAAAGGCTCTTACACCATTCACAGCCCCAAAGAAAAGGGCTCTCCATGCCACCATGCTAATAGAAAAGGCATCTTCAGGCAGCTCTGATGCACACTTGGACTTCTTCCCCTTTTTTTATAGGGAGGTTTCTGGGATGCTTTGTCCCTGCTGATCACTGTATTACTGCCCACGTGTCTGACAACTTTTGAAGTTCTTGAAACTGCTCAGTTTGAAGTTATTTAGATTCATCTCTCCTTCTCCATGGATCTACTGAATGGAAATGAAATGGTGTTGAACATGAAGGACACAGATCTCCAGAAACTCTTTTTGGTGTCCAGCTGATACTTCCCATGGAGCTCTGATGCCAGCATGCTCTCCTTCCTGTTCCCTCTTCTTTTAATGTTATTCATCTCCAGAAAACCACCAGCTCAACCTCCTGCTCCAGCCAAGGGTCTTTTCCAGCCTGTGACCAGAGCTGGATGGTGTAATGGAGACACATCCCAACACCTCACCTTTGCTCTTGAACTGCTCCTGATCTATTCCAGGGCTGCTGGCAGGAACATGGAAAAGCTGAAGGTCCTACAAGGGACATTTCAGAGCAGAAATCTCTGCCTGCCCTCTGGGAAGGGCAATCAGACTCCTCACCCTGCAGTAGTCTGGAGTTTACCCTGAAGGCCTGTAGTAAACTCATTACTGCTGTGCCTCTCCTTCATCACAACTTAGCAGCTTTTTATAGATTTTTCTTGGATCTGAGTTCAAGTGCTCCAAAAGCAGTGATGTCCTGCCAGTGATTTAACTGGAACCTCAGACAAAAATGTTCCTTTTGCTCTCTGCTCAAACCTGCAGACCAGAGATGTGTTTCTTTTTGAACTTTTTCAACTTTTTAACACCTCTCTCCCTCCCTCCCCCCCCCACCAGATCCCTGGAGAAAGAGCAGACAAACTTGTTTCAAATATTTTACCTTCAACTCACCAAGTTTTGCTGTAATTCCAGGACAGGGAGATGGACAGGATTCACTCTGAGCAGACTCAGGCTCTCAGCAGATTTGCAGCCAGTTAAAATGGAACCAAGAAACTGACACCAAAGGCTGCACTTACTGGAAACCAGTCCCTGAGGGGCAAGATGCTGGTGTTCTGCTGTATTTTTACAAGCCAGGTGTGCTGGCAAGAAAGCTGCAATGGTCTTGGGGGGCAGGTAGCTTGACAGCTTCTCTCCAACACATCTTTGCAGATTCATGGAACCTCTCCAGCCCTGAAGTAGTTTGCTCCAAGCACTCTGGTCTTCTCTGATGGATGTAGACTCTGGAGCTGTAGAGGGTATAGGACATGGGGAATAGAGGACATCCTGCCTGGTTCTCATTTGCTGCTCTTCTGAATTTGGGAGAGCCCAGAGAGGATCAGGGAGTAGCAAGGAGTCAGGAGAAGGGTTTGAGTGGACAGAGGGCTTTGTGAGTAATTACAAGAGACATCACTTGTTGGGAACCACCAATGCCAGGGGTGCAAAGAGGCAAAGGTTGAAGGGAAAATATGATGTGAAAGCCATGAAAGCTTTCTTGGGACTGGGGTGAGGAGCTGGAGGCATCATGGAGCAGGAATTCCCTGTTCTATTCCCTCTCCATCAGCTCAGCCCCCAGCCCAGCTCCTCCAACCCCTTGTGTCCTGCAGCAGGAGCTGCTGAGCCCTCACTGCTTCAGGCAGTACCCAGCACATCACACAATGCTGTAAAAAAATGCCCAGTTTTCTTTTTTTTTCCTATTGCCTAAGCATAAAAATCTCAAAAAATCAAATCAAACAAAATAACCATTTGGGGGTTGCTCTCTTTCCGCTCTCTCCTAACAAAGAACTGTTTCTTTCTTCTTTTTTTTTTTTTTTTTTTTCTGGGAGAAGTCAGGAAACTCCCAGAGGTTGCAGGGTCTGAGCAAGGGCAAGCATCTCCCCTTTTCCTGCCGGTGACAAGGGCAGCAGTGATCTAATGAAATGTACATGCTCTAAGTGGGGCTTCTTCATTTTTAAACAGTTGCCAAAGCTACATAAATGGGACTCCTTCTTTTCTGACCCTTTGCCCTACTTCAAATGAGCTTTTAAACCCTTTGGAAAACATGCGGTTTGACTTTCAACTGCATTAAGGCTCATAATGTGTTATTTTGGCTCTCCTTGTATATTCAGGTTGAAGGCATAGATTTCAGAGATATTTCTCCTGGTAATGTTGACAAGCAAGACTTAGGCAGGGGCTATGGAGCACCCAAGTCAGCGTCTTTGAAAGCTCTGTTAGCTCAGCTGTATTTTTCTTCGTACACCCAAATATTTCTGGACATTACAGGAGTCTCCACACTCAACATGCTCCAAACAGTTCATATATAACCCACTGAGTGTCCGCCAAGGGCACGGATGGTGTCAAAATTCACCTGGGGCTCACAACACACTAAAGAAAATCCTGGTGGCATCTCGCCCCGCTGGCAGCTTCCCAAAAATCCCCAGAGGGACAAAGTCAGTGTGTACCCAAGCACAGCAGAGCTGTCCACCTCCCCCTTTAGGATTTATTCAGTTCTGTGCAAGGAGGGTTTGTATTTTAAAGGGGGGACCCTACAGCTGGAGTCAACCCAGGCTACAAGGGAGAAGGGACGGGGTGAGAGGGCAGGAGATTTCTGGGCTTTTCAGGGGTGTTGAGCTGGCTTTCTCCTGCAAATCCCCCATCCATGTCTGTTTGCAGACATCCCATGCCATACCCATTTTTGTAGGTGTTGGCATCCAGTGGTTTCCACACTCTGTGCTTTGTGGATGCTCTTCAAGGCTATAGACACGTGGCAGCTAAGTTGTTTTCCTGGAAATGACCAGAAAGTCATCACATGGTAAACAAGTTTTGACCTGATAAATCTAAACAATGTCTTAGAGAGGGGTTACTGAGTCAATCCACAGAAAGAACACAGCTCCAGGGATAAAATTAAAACCTTGTATCCCTTGGCTCCTGCTATAAAGAACAGAGGGAGTTGGGTTCCTCCAGAAGGTGGAGGAAGCAGCTCCCACCCATGATTTCTGGGTAGGGTTTTTTTGTTGAATGATTTTATCAGCTCTGATGAGGGATATCTCTTTTTTTTTTTTTCCCACCCTGCACTTCCAACAAAGAGTTGAAACCCATTTCATAGCAATCTTTTCCTCTGAGGATCCCAAGGAAGCCACAAAGCATCAACAACTACAAGAAATCCAGTCTGGGAAAATCAAAGGTTTTTATCTGAGAAGCTGAATAAACTCAAGGCTGCAGGTGATGGTCAGGCACATAAAGCAGACACTTCCCTCAAACCCCCCAATATTTTACCCATAAAGAAACGAAAAAAGAGGCTAAAAAGCCCTTGCTGGAGTCCATTTCCCAGCACACAACTCTTTAAAAAGTTACAGTGGATTTTTCCTTCAGGAAAGCTTTTTGTTAAAGTCATATTTATTTCTTTGGGCTTAAGTTATAACTTAAAGTACTTCTACTTCTTCTAACACACTATTAACAGTGTAATTAATTCTCAGCAGCAGGAAACAGCAACCTTTCTTTTTCACTTCATCATCTCAGAGTCAGACCTTCAGTCTTCTTCCAGGATCCCTATCAAACAGATGGTTTTCAGACTCATAAACATGTTGAGCTCAATTTTCCTCCTGCTGAGCAAAAGATTCAAGCAAACCAAACTTCCATACTACTGCTAGGAAATTCCAAACATCTACAAATACTTTTACAGACATCTCTTGGCAAGTGATCCTTAGAAATGTGTGTCCTTGGAAAAAGCCAAGCCCAAAGCACTGAATTTCACTTGTGAAAACTGCTGATAAAAATAATTAAAATTAAAAAAAAAAGTGAGAAAAAAGGAACAGAAAATAAAAGAGGCAGAATTCTATCTGGATAAATGAGTTTGAGAGGCCTGGGATGAAGCATTTTTTTTTTTAGTTCATGCTCATTTGTAAAATGGGATCTTTCAAGCTAAACTGGATTGACTTTTTAATGAACAGTGTCCAATTTTGAGACAGCCTTGGCAAATGTATCGGTTCAGGGATGGAAGTTGGTGGTTCAACCACACTTGGAACCTAAGCCAGGCAAATTTCTGGTGGTTAAGACTAATTTTAGAGGGCGAAATTTAAGGGATGCAAATCCATGCAAGATAAAATCCTCACGGATACAAACAATCACAGCTCAGTGTTCCTTTGTAGCAGAGCTCTCTTTGATTTAAGATCTGGTTCTTTTCACCAAAACTGTTCTCACTCCTGTTTATGAGACTTTTATCCTCAACTAATCTTTGGTAAACAGCCAATACATGAGTGGGGACCTTTTTTGGAAAGCTGTCACCTAGTAAATACACCAGAAATTTTCCCATCTGCCAAGGGTTGTGCTGGCAGCCAGAAAATCTGTTCTTTCACCAATGACCACGGGGAAATTTCCAAAGGGATTTAGCCATCAGCAATGTAGGGAAGGGATGAGATGAGGGGATAGTTAAGGAAAGCCAGACTGATACAATAACCACACAGGAATGGTTGGAAACTCAGCAAATTCTGCAGGATACATTGTCAGAGGCAGCAAAGTGGCATGCATGGCTATGACTCTGGCATCATGAAGTATCACAGCTCTAACCCCTGAGCTTTGGGTACTGACTGGAGGAGTAAGATTTATTTAATGAGGGTTGGAAACCTGTGATGCCACCACTCCTCCCCTCTCTTTTTCCAAGCATTAACCCTCCCTGCAATTTTTTTGTCTTCCAATCACTCTCTGGTTTGGTGGCTTTCTCAGTATCCTGCATTTCCCTCTCTCCCCAGCTTGTGTTTGTTACATACGAAACCAGCTCTAGGCCCCTGGGAAAGGCCTCATAAAAATTCAGCAATTATATTATCTCCACGCTGTTTTGAAGGCAAAAAACAATCTGTTTTTTTGGAAAGACTATACCAAACACGAGCAGCACTCCCTCCTCCACTCTCAGTGTGTGTGTGTGTGTGTGTGTGTGCCTGGTTACCTTGCCCTGAGCCAAACAGCTTCATTAAATCTCATTTAAGTGCTGGCTGAGGTCAGCTGCTGTGACTCCAGCCCAAGCTGGAGCAAAGGAATCCACAGCCTTGAAGCACATCTCATTGGGCCAATATTATTTTCATCTTCCTGAACATCACTGTCTGATCTGCACCCCCAATCAGCCCTGCTGTTAGTTTTGGCCCCGTGTCAACAAATTATCTGTGGATCAGACAAATATGGGACTACAAATACCCAGGCATATTTTTTTGGCTAATACTCTCGGATCAGGCAATGTTATCTGCACCTTTTCTCTCAGCTGGCCCTAACCCTTTTTTTTTGAAAATTGTTCTCTTTTACAAGCTGTATGTCAACAGTACCTGTTTATGGAAGGTGACTCTGCCTCCCCCCTGCTGCTGGTGTTATCGATGAGGAAGCACTCCATGGGTGTGTGAGTATTTTGAAAGGACACTGCAAAAATAAAATAACAAGGGAGCCCCTGATTTATCCATCTGTTAACAAAATAATGAGCCTGCCTCTTACAGATGTATTGTTCTGTGCAGCATTCCCAGGTCTTTGAGACTCGTTTTTAGAAGAAGTCCTTCTTTCTTCTCACACAAGAAAACAGTGATTCTGTCTAGGAAATTAAATTATTTCATTGCCTGATGTTTGATGGTCAAACAAGCTTTTTTTTTTTTTCTTTGCCTGTTACAAGTGGTTCTGGTCCTACATGTGGTGTGGGAGATATTCAGCTTCACCTAATTCTGCTTTTCTGAAGCCAGTCACTGAGTCAATGAATGGCAGAACCCAGGAGAAATCAAGAACTACTTGAAATCCTACCTGTGGTAGGATTATAAAGAGACAAGAACCAGAGACACTTCCATTTGTTTTCCATACTAAGCTTTAACAGAGTATTTTATCCCAATATATCACACACACACATATAGGACTACGTTATCAATTCCAGTTTTTAAAGGGTTGATAACCAACATAACACAGTGCTTTTCAAAGTCTTTTTTTTAGAGTTGCATGAACTATTTCTGTCTCCAGCTAAAGCAAATAAACAAACAAAAATCCCAGGGGTGACAGATGCCCATCAGTGTGATGGCACATGATGGCAGGAGTGTTCCTGTGCTCTGGTTTTGATCCCCGGGGCTCTTATAGAGAAATGGCTTTTTCTTCTGTGAAAAAAAAAAAGCTAGAAATAATTCTCAGAAGGCTGTAGCTGCACTTGGAAAATTCAGAGCTTCAGTTTTCCTCTTATAGGTGCATGTGGGTGGGTGTACCCATGCATGCAGGTGTGTGTTTGTGTTTTGAACTCTTAGACCATTGCACACCCTGGCAGCAAGCACCAAGATAACACTGTTACAGAAAACATCAGTTTCACATCTTGAGGGTCAAACTTTCAGAGGAAAAACTGTGGATATTACTTAAGCATCAGATTGTTGCTTAATCAAGTGGAAGATGCATACACTTCCATGTGTGAATAGTCAGGATATGTATTTATATGGTGTTCAGATGGGTTAGAATGTGGAAATAGATCACACCAATCCTTCCTTGTCAACCCACACTTTTTTCTGGACATCATATCCAGAAGCATAGTGGGGCTTCCACATTAATAACCTCTCAGCTTCTCTAGGCAAAGAAAAAAACAGCCTTTGGTATATGATTTCATATTCCAGCTCCACTTACTCCATATATATTTTGCCTGCTCACACCTTGGTGAACTTCTAAGCCTCCATGTTAAGACACATCAATTACTTCTGGAAAAATTATGACCTTGGATGTAGGGGAAAAAAGAACAACTACAACAAGCATTTCCAAACTTGCCCAAATCCTGGATCAACAAAAAAGAAGTTCATTGATGTGCCAGTGATACATTAACATTAGTCCCACAGAAGGAAATCAATGTGGCCACCTGTTTCTTGAACCAAAGGAATTTATTTACATTTCTTAACTTCATCCAAGATTATTGGTGCCAAACACTCTTTAGATTTGGTCTATTTGCTGTTCAAACACCCCGAATTTCCAATGCTTTCAGATTTCTCTTTGGAGTAAGGAGGGAGCAAAGAGCGTGGCAGTGTTATTTTGTTTTATCCTCCAAATCAGTTCTTTTTATTGCTTCTTCAGAGCAACATTTTCACCCTCAGGGGTGCTGAAGCCCTAAAGGACGTTCACAGCAACCAAACTTTCCTTGTGACAGCTGAGGAGGGGCGGAAAACCTTTTCATCAGCAGTTCTGCTGGTTTTACTAACAGAGTGTCCAAATGTCATTTTATAGAGAAAACAACGTGCACGTGAGGTTTGCTCTGATCAGACAGCAGTAGCCTCTTGTTACTTGCTTAATGAGCTAATAAAGACAAGCAATGAAGAGACCTGGTACCAGACATAGTCCAGCTGTCCAAAAAAATTATTCCTCCTCCATTTCCCTTTTACCACGAGGCTGGGTTACAACTGGGCTAATGCTCACCCCAGCCCAGATGAGGTTTTTCCAGGGACCACAATGGGATTTGGGTCAGGCTCACAGTAGCTGTAACCATTGCATTAGAGGGAGGGAAGGAAGAAAAAAATAGTTCAACAGTGAGTGCTGGGCCAAGTTCTAGAGATGCACGAGGGAAACATCATCCCCTCGTTGCTTTTCTAAGGAAATGAGCATCCAGCACAGAGACACTGAATTTGGTTCAGAATGATTTAAAATCAGCTTTCTGAGGGGGTGTGTGTGCACGTGGAAAAAGTGGGTTTGAGACATAAATATATTCCTTTTGTTGATAGTGGAAGACACACTGTTTCCTTTGGTCATAATGAAGAGCAAACAGTTACTTTGATGGTCTTGGCAAATACAGAATTTTATTTTTATTAAACAGCAAAGGAAATGGAGTGTAACATTTGCCAATGTGTTAGATGCTAGGTGACAAATCCCATTAAGCCCCATCTGCTTCACCAGGGGAGCTCTTTATCTCTCTCCTCCCCTTCTAGAAGGAAAGTCCAAGATATTTTTCCTTGGCTCATGGCAGAAGGAAAGAGTCCTTCCAGAAAGGAAGATTTTTTTGAAGCAGTCACCAAGGTCAGGGGGAAGCCTGACCTGCTCTGGGTGGCACAGCATTGATACAAGGGACATTTCTTTGAGCTCTTTTCTGCAGGTTGCAGCCACCCTGCTGAAGGTGCAGATGGATGCTCAGCTGGTTGTGTGCAAGGAAGAGGCACAGCTGAGGGCCTGCCCTGCACCTCTCTCTGCTCAGGAACTGACTGCTGCAGCCACCAGCCTCTGCTTTTCTCTGGTTTTCCAGGAAAAGCAAATTTTGACATCTTACCTCTTTCAAACTCTGTTTCCAAACAGAAACTCTGTTTCAAACCTCTGTTTTCAAACACCCACATTCACCATTTTGCAAGGAAACCTAATAAAAACTGCAGAGCCAGCAGCAGCAATTTGCCACAATTCTGAAAGCCTGGGCATTTTATGTAGGAATCTTTCCTTTCCTTTCCTTTCCTTTCCTTTCCTTTCCTTTCCTTTCCTTTCCTTTCCTTTCCTTTCCTTTCCTTTCCTTTCCTTTCCTTTCCTTTCCTTTCCTTTCCTTTCCTTTCCTTTCCTTTCCTTTCCTTTCCTTTCCTTTCCTTTCCTTTCCTTTCCTTTCCTTTCCTTTCCTTTCCTCTTTCCCTTCTCTTCCCTTCCCTTTTCCTCTTTCCCTTTCTCTTTCCCACTTTCCTTTTTTCCTTTCTCTTACCCTTTTCTTCTCCTTTCTCTTCCTTTCTTTTCTTTCCCTTTTCCATTTTCCATTTTCCCCCTCCCTTTCTCTTTCTCCTCTTTTCCCTTCTTTTCCTTTCTCCTTTCCTTTCTCTTTTCCCTTCCTTTCCTTTCTCCTTTCCTTTACTTTCTCCTTTCCTTTTCTTTCCTTTCTCCTTTCCTATCCTTTACTTTACTTTCTCCTTTCCTTTTCCCTTTCCTTTCCTTTTCTTTCCTTTCTCCTTTCCTTTCCTTTCTTTCTCTCTCTCTCCCTTTCTCTCTCTCTCCTTCTCTCTCTCTTTTTCTCTCTTTCTCCCTTTCTCACCACAACAGCTGGCTCTTAGCAAGCAGACTGGTGCTTAAACTGCCTGATACGATGTGAGAAAGCAAAATAATCACCTGTCAAGGATTTCATCTTCATAAAAGGCAAGGTGTAAGATCAAGTTTCAAAACGTGGAGGAGTTGGGCGCAGGCTGTGACACCGCCATGAACCCTGAGGAACCAACTTCTGTTAACTTTAAACACACAACATTCATCTCCTTGCCCAGTCGGGCCCTGATTTTGGCAATGCTGGGCTCTTCCACAAGGGTAACTTAACAGAAGATGGAGAAGATGAGAGAAAGGGGGAGGGAGGATGGAGGCTGCAGAAATTGATGCAATTCCCAACCATCCCCACCAGAGCTGGGAGCTCCTCTGCCCTAATAACACATGGGAGGATTTCTCCTTTGCAGCTCATCCCAAAGTGCTCTCTTCACACTTGGTTACCCAGGGAGAATTTGATCACATGCATGAGTAGTGGAAAATGGAGAATAAGGGCTTTCTTCTCAAGGAGACACATGAAGGGAATGGGTTCCCCCTGGGAAGAAAAATTGTTTGGACACCTTAATAAAAAGTTGGCAGGGTTGGCATGATAAAACTCCCCTGTTAAACAAAATCTACTTGTGTTACCATTCCAGCTTTGGAGAATTTAAAGGGTTGGTTTACTTTTCATCTGTAATCAGGCTTTTGCCTCATTTGGCTTGGAAAGATAAAAAAGATTCAAGGACTTAAGATTTAAGGGTGAATTTACTGCCTGGATAAATCTTTACATTGTTACTTAGTGTTTTCATGGGTTTAATCACAGAATGGAATGATGAATGGATGGATGGATGAAAATAAGTTTAGTGCAAACCTGTGTGTCTCTCCCTTCCTTGAGTCTTATCTTCATTCCCACCTCTCCAAAAGAAAAAACCAAAACAGGTAGCAAAGGATGAAAATCTTACTTACTGCCACCAAACACTTTTTTTCACCCCTGGAACCCAAGAGAGAAATTCACCTCCTTAACAGACAGTGAAACAGAAGCTGCAGGAGGACTTGGGAGGGATGACCCAGCAGATCCACCCTGCCAAGACTTGTGGGGTCTGTCCTGCTGGTTGCTGCCTGCTCTGCACACCTTTAGCCAGGCCATATGCACAACCAGCTCGTGCAAATAAATTTTTTCCAGCACTTTACTGCATGTTTCCTGGGGATCTTCAGCATCTGCACACTTGGCAAGCAGAACCTCTATCATAGAATCATAGAATCATAGAATTGGCTGGGTTGGAAGGGACCTCAGAGATCATCAAGTCCAACCCTTGATCCACTCCCCCCGTGGTTCCCAGCCCATGGCACTCAGTGCCACATCCAGGCTCTTTGGAAAGATCTCCAGACACGGAGAATCCACTACTTCCCTGGGCAGCCCATTCCAATGCCTGATCACCCTCTCCAGAAAGAAGTTCTTTCTAATCTCCAACCTAAACCTCCCCTGGCACAACTTGAGACCCTGCCCTCTTGTCTTGCTGAGAGTTGCCTGGGAAAAGAGCCCAACCCCCCCCTGGCTCCAACCTCCTTTCAGGGAGTTGGAGAGAGTGATGAGGTCTCCCCTGAGCCTCCTCCAGGCTGAACAGCCCCAGCTCTCTCAGCCTCTCCTCATAGAGTCTGTGCTCGAGTCCCTTCACCATCCTGGTTGCCCTCCTTTGGACCTGCTCCAGCACCTCAATCTCCTTCCTGAGCTGAGGGGCCCAGAACTGGACACAGGACTCAAGCTGTGGCCTCCCCAGGGCTGAGTACAGGGGCAGAATCCCTTCCCTGGACCTGCTGGCCACGCTGTTCCTGAGCCAGCCCAGGATGCCATTGGCCTTCTTGGCCACCTGGGCACACTGCTGGCTCCTGTTCAGCTTCCTGGCAATCCAGACTCCCAGGTCCCTTTCTGCCACTCTGTGCCCAGCCTGGAGCTCCCCATGGGGTTGTTGTGGCCAAAGTGCAGGACCCGGCACTTGGCCTTGTTAAACCTCATCCCGTTGGAATCAGCCCAACTCTCCAGTCTGTCCAGGTCCCTCTGCAGAGCCCTCCTGCCTTCCAGCTGATCCACACTCCCCCCCAGCTTAGTGTTGTCTGCGAATTTGCTGATGATGGACTCAATCCCCTCATCTAAATCATCAATGAAGATATTGAACAGCACTGGGCCCAACACTGATCCCTGGGGGACACCACTAGTGACCAGCTGCCAACTGGATGCACCACTCTCTGGGCCCGGCAATGCTCTATGCTTCTTCCTCTATGCTTCTTCCATCAGCTCCAGATGATGCTGTGCCCAGCTGAGGGCCAGTTGCATGTGGGGTTGCAAGAAAGAGATCTTGGCCCATTGGTTTTGTTTTATTTTATTTGGACAGAGTCAGTGCTGGATGCTGAGGGAGGCAGCAATGGTGCTGGCTCCTTGCATCCTTCCCTCTGAAACTACATGCAGATGAACTACTCCTCCTGAATTAATACCCTGCTCTAAAAACCCTATAAATAATGATCATGGTCGATGTACTTGATCAAGTAAATCAACACAAGATTTTTTTCCCCTCTGCTCCAAATTGTGTCATGATTTCCCAAAGTGTTTTCCAGCCTTTTACAGAAAAAAACAAATATTTTCATAACCTTCCAGTCCTAATGGCTCAATTTATTTCAGTAGATCTCATAAGACTATACTTCTGGTGGCATTTTGCAAAGTTCTTGGGCAAATGATGAAATTTGCCACTTTTATTCATGTGCCTGGAAGCTTCTCTGGTTTTCCAGCTCAGCCAATAAACAGATATTAAGAAATTCCCTCCTTTACATGGCAGGTAATACACAATACAGAGAGCAACTGACTACAGAAGTGATCATACTAATTAGCATGTAATTACACGTGTGCATGCATAAAGTGGATAGAAAAGTCCTGTTTGGGGGAAATTCTAGCACTGCCTCTGGTGTTAGGGTGGTGAAAGATCCACGGGGAGGCAGTGATCAGCTAATGAGGCTTCTCCCCTCTCCTCCCCTTGATTTCTTCTGGGTTTCCAAACCAGTACATGGTAATTACTTCATTAGGAAACTATTAGTAGGGAACAAGAGGAGATGAGTCACTCGCTTTGTATCTCTGCTTTTATCTGATTGTGAGAACTAAAGGAATTTTAAAAATCTTTCCTAGGTCAGTGATCCTTCCAAGGGCTCTGTGCACATCTTCCCTCCTCCCTTCCCCCCCAACTCCAAGGAATTCTGCACAGCCTGGTATGGATGCAGGAATCTACCCATAAGGAGTCATTTCCAGGGCCTGCTTTTCAACAAGAAAACCATTTCTTTCCTTTTCATATTTTGCTCTCTCTAGATAAGGAAAACCAGCTCATTAGTACTCTTTTTTTTTTTTTTTTCTCTCATAATACTAATTTCTTACAAACAACATTTTGGCTCAGAAGTTCTACCAGATTGGAAGAACTGGATGGAAATATTTAAAGACCAGGAGAAGCATTTCAAATCAAATAAAAACTTTTTAAAACCTGTGTGTTGCAAACTACTATTCAACCCACACCTAGGTACTGATTGCCAATATGTAAAAAAAAATGTATTTTTGTTACTTTCTTTTTTCATGAACATCTGGGCATCTTCATTCTCTCGTTTCCACCTCCATGTCAATAATATGGCCAAGATGAGCCCCTGGATCCCTAGTTAAGCTGAAAAATAAGTTACATGCTTTTCAGAAAAGCTGAGCTCTCTGCATTCATGACCATGCAGGAAGTTTCCAGCCCTATTTAAAATGGAAGCCTTAATATTTTTGAATCAGAAATGTATTTATCATCTTCTGGAAAGGAGGCCTGGCACGTTTGGGAGAAAATTCCCTCAAAGAATGGGAACTGAGTCCCTTCCTGGCTATTTAATAACAGTATCATTTTGCCCTGGTGTTTTCTAAGTCACTTTACCATTGGCTTGCAGAAGCATGTGAGGTCTGCCTGCCCTAACTGCTGCCTGGATTAAAAGTGATTGACAAGGGATACAATTAAGGTATAATTCAGAATTCAACAGGCTTAAATTCCTTTGGTAAGAAAACACTTTGATTCCAGAAAAAAAAAAAATGCTAGAAGTATTCCTTGGGATAATCATCACAATATTTATATTTTTAAGTAGCATTACAGCAAGGGTCTTAAAGAAAAGTAGTGCTGAGCAGTGGCTGGTAACAGTTCCTTGAAACAACAACAACAACAAAAACATGAGGCATTTAGATCAAAATCTCTTTGTGTGTTTCCTCCTGTGCTGAACTGATTTACATATTGATATATACCAGATGTTTCAGCAACAAATGCTGCTACATCCGCTGATGGATTGGCTTCAGCTGCTTGCAAACGGCCACTGGAAAGAGTTCAGGGGGGGTCTAATGTCACATTAGTCATTCTCATTTACTTTATAAGTCCTATGTTGACCCAACAGTACCTGAAGAATTTTTTTTTTCACTGCAGTAAATTACAGATGGAAGCCTACAGGGGCAGATGTGGGAAAAGGGGGTATTTTTCCCTTATGACAGCAGAGGTTGGCTGAGGCCACAGGGATTAATTTTTCTGTTTATTTTTACACTGGTTTGCTCCACTTTCTTTCCCTGTACTAAGTAAAAGGCAAAAAAAAATGAAAAGAAGCAGTCAAAATATCACCTTCTAGTTCTGAAGCTGTTTTTTCACATCAGTTTATCCTGGTGTGGCTGCTGCCAATGTTTCTGGAGGAGATACATGGACACCTCTTTTAGGGGCTTTGGTGTTCCAGCTGCTGTGCATTAAACCCCAATCCTGAGCCTCAGGAGTGTTTTGCTCCAGTGTCAAAACTGGGAAGGGAAATGGTGGTGATGGTTGAAATGACAAATTTCTCCAGGGCTTCAAGGGGACAAAATCTGAAAAGCAAAGTGATGTGGAGTGACTGAGCTGTCTTTTAACCAGCAGCCACAGAGTCTCCCAAACAAAGAAGTGAGGCCATGTGGGCAGGTGAGACCTTGCAATGGTTTCACTACTCTTGTAGCATAGTTAAAAGCACAATGACTGTTGTTGTGGAAAAAAACCCAAAAAAACCACCCAAAAAACCCACCAACAACACAAAAACCTAACAAAAGGTAGAAATTCAGAGGCATAAAACCTTCCAGCTCTGCTCCTTAGAAGAAAGAATTTGCTTAGAGGTGCATCTGCTGTACAAAGACCACGCAGAATCCCGCATAAGAGAAACCCAAATAATCGGTGCCTAAGGAAACAGCCAGGCTTTAGGGAGCTTAAATCCAGGCCCCGCTGTCATACAATAGCCTTATTAAGCACCATATTTTATATACACTTTTGAGAGTCTGAAGGTTTTTGCACCATGTTTGGGTAAGGATCAGTGGGATTTCAGATGCTTGTGACCTCATCCCTCAGTTGATGCTATCGGAGTTCAGCCGCCGCTACGCCGCGAAGGGTTGGGAGGTTTGGCCAACTCAAAGGCAGAGCCCAGAGCAGCACTTCAAGCCTCAGTGTTTACCAGCCCAGAGCCTGTAATTGTTTTTTTGTAGGGGAAGTTCAAGCCCACCCAAAGAGTGTTTCATAGTGCTCACCAAACCTATAAATGTTATAGTTGTGAAAGGCCACATACCGAAGCCGCTGGCCAAGGCTTAGCTGCGTGCCTCCCTTTGTCTTTAAAGCAAATTGTGTGGCTAAAACCTCATGCACCTCTTGGAAAGCTTTGGGCTTGACCTACTTGCTGAAGCCAAAGCATCTGGAAGAGAGGAAAAACTCCCTCGTGACCAGGCGTGGCAATTTTCCCCCAAAAGATGAGGTCCATGCAAGCTTGGACTTGTTCTTGGCCTCCTCTTGATTTCCTCTACAGGAAGGTATGGTTGGAGCAACACCAAGGAGAAAGGCATCAGGGTAGACATTGCAAGTCTGACTTGTCTATTTGTATCTGGGTGCACAAACTTGCACCCAAAATGAAGGCATCTGTGCATGGTGGGATGTGGAAAAGCAATAAAGAAGCACTTAGGACACTGAATCACCACCAGGGGTTTTTATAAAGCTCTAATTTTGTGTTCTACCAAAATGAAAAAGACCCAGAGCCTGAGGAATACCATGAGATGAGTAGCCTTGAAATGTCTGCTTTTCAGTCTCATTAAATCAGATGGCAAAGGATGTTTTCAGTGTAGGTTTTATTATGTGTCCAGGTCTTTCTATCTCATAAATTGGGCATTCAGAGATGAGACTGCTTGGGTTTAGGTTTGCTTACAAAGTTATCTTTCATTAACCATGTAAATACATTCTCTAGATTAAATCAGACTTGCCTACAGGTTTTGCTGGTGATTTTTTTGGTTTTTGGTTTGTTATTTTTTTGTGGACAACATCCTGAGCATGATACAAAGATGGAGATGGATATTTATTTCCCTAATAATTGAATATATCACCTAACCACATGTGTAAATCTCAGAGTATAAATACACCCACATTTTTCTTAGTGCCCTGCATTAAGTTTGTATCCTGCTGTGCCTTTCCTTCTTATTTCATTCATTTTGTAATCCAGAGTGAATTTCCAAAGTTCCTGACACTGGGATGGGATGCTGGAGCCATGGACACACAGATTCCTTGGGGATTTCTTACTTATTTTCTATGTGAGGCATCAGCTTGTGAAATAACCATACTTAACACATCTTCATCATGACAGATGCTTTTCTGACCTGATACTACCAGTCACAGGACACTTTATATTATCTATTTTAATTTTGTCTAGATGGCTAAATGCTGAAATCCTTGTAATCTGCCACTAGAGATATTTGTGGTGTTGGATAGGTTGAGCAAGACTATGTAGGAACCCAGGAAAAAAAAACAGAAAAAAGACTTTTCAAAGTGTGGTCCACATCTACTCTCTGGACAGAACTTAGGGTGTCTTATGCCTGAAACTTTTCTTAATCCAGATATACTTGAGAAATGGTGTTTGTGGGTGGTAATAAAGTTCCTAAAATTGGATTAAGGAATTTAAATACTTTCCTGGTTGTTTGTTGAGGACAATCCTTTGGTGTCTATTGGGTCAGGCTGTAGCAGCTCAGATGAGTCAGGCTGCCACTAGTGGAATGTTCTTTCTGCCTGAAAATTAAATTAGTCAAGTCTGATACATTTTATATCCCTTGATGACCCTGCATGGCCAGAGCAAAACAGGAATACACAAACCATCTGATGTACTTTGTCTTCTGCTGTTTTGGGAAGCTTCTCAGCTGACATGAGAAGCAAATGTTCTGCAGTCTCATGGGGTGTTCCTTGGGGCTGACTGGTTTATAGCTGGAAAAAAAAAATCCTCAGCAGGTTTCAGTAGCTATTTGTTACCAACTTAAAGATCAGGTTCTTCAAGGTAAACTGAAAATGACAATTGGAAAATAAACATGAGCCACTTGGTGTGTGTCCTCTATTGGACTGAAATGTGACCCATGTGCTGAGAGGTTAAGGGGTTAAATTGTGCTTCTGTCATTACAGCACACCAAAAAAAAAAAAAAATCCTGGTTAAACTCAGAACTCATCGATGTAATAGTGGGGTGAGGTAGCTCTGAAAGCCACTGGGCTGCTTTGTGGCCCTCTAATGATATGTGATCCCTCATTTCACGAGGGTCATGGTTATCAACTGCTCAGGCTTCTAAGAGCTGACGTCAAAAAGCTCTGAGCCGCTGCTCTCTTCTTGCTCTGGTTGTCACTCTGAGCTCATAAGAAAAGCATCAAGCATGTTTACACATGGCAAAGTTATTAAAAGCCCTCACAGAAGGGTTTTAAAGGATGGTGTCTCACCTGGAAGATGGCTGGCTTGATCTTAGCCCTTTCCTTCTGGCTGGAAAACCTACCTCATAAAGCCCAAAATGGGCCCCAGAGAACATTTATGTTCCCCAGTCTCATCACTCCCCCTGATTTAAACCAGCTCCCAGTTAGAGGTTTAAGACCACCCTGAATATAGCTGCTTGTCAGCCTGCTTGTTTAGGGTCAGAAAGCAAAAAAACATTTCAGCCTGTGCCCTGCACTTGGGCACCTGCTCTGTCCTGTTGACTACTCAGTTTAAGATGCTCTTGTCTTAAAAACAGCAAGCACTTGCCTAAAACTGGTGTTTAAACATCTGGTTTTGCAAAAAAAAACAGAAAACTAATCTAAGCATGGATTCATGACAAAGGTTAAAATTCAGATGTTAACTTCTGAGATTCTTAACCACAGGCTTTGGGAAGAAGAAGTCTCATCTAACAGCTAATATGCTCCTTTTCTTCTTTGGCACGGAAGAAAAATCTTGTTTGGATGTTAGTGAGGTGAAATAGTTTATTGAAAGATAATTCACAGTGGGACCAAGTCACCCCTGCTAACAGACATCTAGAGACGAAGTATTGATTACCATCCCAAACGGGGCACTTTGAGCAAGGTTTGAAATGCATATAAAACATCTGCTTGCTGGGAAATTTTCTTCTGAAATGCTGGAGAACTCCTTCTTCCAACTGTGTTTTAAAGACCCTGTTTTTTCTGACAAGTCCTGTGAAATATAAGAATTTAAAATGTTCAAATTACCAATGCTGGTTTTTCCAAAATGTTCCTGATGACCAGAAACAGTATTTTCCAGTTGTTTTGATCTCTCCAAAAATGTACATTTGGTGACTGGTTTGTTTGCCAACAAAATATGGCTTCACTTTGGTCATAGCTAGCAGTGGTTAAATTCTGGGATGCATATATAGTTAATGTTTTACACATGAGCCTACTTGACTCCTTTTCAAGAAGAAGCCACTGGATCTTGGAAAAAATCATCAAGCTGTCAGTGTTAAGCGTAGGACAAGTTAATAAAAGCTTGAATAAATCATACGGAGTTTGTCTACGTTTCATGATGATTGGTGAAGTGGATATTTTCAGAGGTAATGAAATTTGCATTCACAGAACAATTCCATTATTTTAATGCAGCATTGACTCCACTGCATTAAGTCAGCCCCTTTTGCCTCCTCATTTTTCATTTAGGATGGGTGGTGCTCATTCCTGCAGCTCTTCAGGGCAGATGTGGCTTAGGTCCAAGGGTAGACATCAATTGACTGCAGTCAGTCTTGGTGTTTGTGTTTGTGTAGGGTGTTATTCCTTCCCATTTTATCTCAGCAAGGTGAAGGACCACATGTGAGCTTGTCAGAAGAGCAGCACTCTGTGTTTTCTGTATTTTCCCCATCTGTTACATGGGGACTGCATGCAACAAGAAATGTTGCTCATCACTGACCTAAGGAAAGCTTTGAAATTATTTACAGGTTCTGGATTGCACTTTCTAGGAGGAGGCATCACAGTTTCAGAGGCAGGAACCTGGGTTTATCCCTGTCTTTCCCAGCCCATAAAAGAGCAATGTGGATTAGCAGTGAAATTAGCCAGTACAGAATCAGGTTATTGAGCTTCAAGCTGTGACTTTGTCAGTAATTTACAGAGCAACTGCTGAGTTTATTTTCCCCTCGTTTTGTCTGTCTATAAAACAGATTTTATTTCCCTGATTGTTGGTCTGCTGAAGGAACATACACTGTAAGATCTCTTCTTCCAAGTGAACTTCACTCTTTGAATTACAAGCTTTAAGTGTTCCAGCCCCCTCAATTGCAAACAATCCATCCAGCCAATTGCTTGCCACAGCCTGGGCTGCTTTATCAACAGCAGATCAATGCTCTCACAGCATTACAAGTTAAAGTCAACAGGGGTGAAGGCTTCTCCTAAAAGATGTTGATGTCTTGCTGCTACTCCCCTGTGTGGATAAGCCATGAAAGGGAAGGCAGGAATCCTACAAGTCCACAGCAAACTGCTGACATTCAGGAAAACTTCTTTGGAAGATCTGATCCCAGTTTTTCTCGAAAGCACCTTGAGCTTTGCTGAGTGTTTTGAAGGGGTTTGCTGAGGGGTTGGAAGGGGTTGGAAGATGCATTATGGCAAATGAAAAAAAATAAATTAGTATCTGAAGAGTCAACAGCAGAGATTACATGATGGAGAGTAAACAGCAGAGATTAAAAAAAAAAACAAGAAGTGCTTCAGTGTGTTCATTATTTCAAGCTGCTTCTTTCAGCCAAGAGTTATCTAAATAAGAATTGCCAGTTTTTAGGTGGAGGAGCAGGGGTTCTGTAACAGTATAAAAAAGAAGTGTAGTAGCGTGGCCTTTTCAGAATGGATCTAAACTTCCTCAAGACCCCCTGGGCTACATCATCTCTGTGTGGTTCACATGACCCCAGAGCTCTGCTCCCCAAAAAGTTGTTCTTTCATGTGGATGGGTATTGTTAACTCCCCTCTCTTTGGGGTGATGGCTTTTAAAGGTCCAACCCAGCTCCTTTTCAGTTCTGCCACTGTTCTTCCCTGCACAACTGTTTAAAATATACTGTTTTCCTCTTTTTCAAGTCGAAAGGGGTTGTATATTTAAATTTCTCACGCCTGTTAAAGCTTTAGAAGGTATCACTTACAAGGTCAATACCCAGGAATGGAAAACATCTTATAAAGTTTCAGGCTGACTCTGGCCATATTTAAAAGGCAGTGGGTGACTTTGCTCCCCACCTATAAACTCTATGCTAACAGAAAGAGTTTGCTACCTCTCACTCCTGGCCCCGCCAGCCTTGGCTGTGATTGGAGATAAATTTTTGGCTGAGCAAGGAGCTGGTGATTGGCTTAGGTTGCACATTATACCCTCTGACCTCTGACATGGCCAACATATGATAACAAGCATGAGGGAGCTCCCAGAGGGACGGTGCTAAGGGCTGCAGTGGATTAAACATTCTCAAGCATGACTTCTTCCAAAGGCAAGAGCAGGGGAAGAGCTCAAAGCAAGAGGCAGAGCCTGCCCATTAAGGGCCTTGAAGGATTTTCCAAGCTTGTCAAGCTACTTGCTGTACAACCCCCCAAAATCTGCTTTGACAGGAGATGGAGTTTGCTATTTAAAGAGGGAGGCTGAAAGATGTTTGTTTCATTTTGTCCTTCCACTCAGGCTGGATATTTTTTTTTTTTTTTTTTTTTTTTTGCTAATGTTTTAGGAATGTTTCCTTATCAGGATTATAAAAAATAAATATAGCCAGCACTTTGGCAGTCAAAAAGAACAATATAGATTAGCAAATGATTTAGTACCCTTATTTCATTAACTAACCTAGATTGCCTGATCATATGAGCAATTATCCCTGGGAGCAATTCTTTCTCCTGTGTGAAGATCTCTGTTGAAATCAACGGAAATGTTCACATAAGCAAAGCTACTCAGATTCAGGGCTTAATTTCCTCGTGTTAAATTTAAGAGCAGATTGCTTCCTTTGAAACTGATTTCTCAGTGAAAAACAGTTCTCCTCTTCAGAGGTGCAGTTTAACTGGAAATATTGCAGTTTGATGAAAATTCCTTGTATCCCTTAAGTACATGATAAAAGAGTTTGTTATGGAAGCTCCTCCCGTCAGCATTAATGTGATTTTAAGCAGTTCTCAGGAGGGTTATGAGTTGGTAGCCAGCTTCTACACAATCTTCTTCAGGTTCTTTATTGGTTCCCCTAGTCATTTGTAGGGTGATGAGTCTGGTAGTCTGACAAATGAAAAAAAACAAACACAAACAAACAAACAAACAAACAAACAAAAAAACCCCAAACAGAAACCTTGACAAACAAATATCTGCAGAAATCAATCAAGCAAATCACCCAAAGCACAATATTTCCCCATGAGATACAAGAAATGAGAAGTTCTGCCCCATCCACCAGAGATGTGGCTATTTCTACTGCTATAATTTAGATTTTGCTTGACTATTAGGGTGATAGAGAAATACACAACCCCTAGGTTTATAGGTTCAGACATTGTAAAGATGAGAACTCTGGTGATCTGGGGTTTCCATCGCTTTATTTGTGAATAATGTTACGGTAGCTGCCCCTAAATGTGCCCTCTGACATTGTAAAGGGGAATAATATGCTTTATATTATGAGCCAGGGTGTCATGTCATGAGTTTCATCTTTCATAAAGGGTTCCAGAAACTTGGACTCGTTACTGAGTGCCATTCTATGACAACTTCTTAACACTTTGAGGTCTGAATGCTTAAGGCAAAACAGAAACGAGGGGCATGACCCCACTAGCTAAAAATATCCACACTCAGACCCCAAGGTGATGGTTTCACTGCAGCCCTTCTATGCAGAATTCTTTGGTCCTAAAGCTTACAGAAAGAAAAACTAATTTACAAGTCATCTAACAGTAAAAGGAGGTGAGACAGGATTATTGTAACTCCCCACCTGACTTGGAAATGTAAAAGTCTATGAGTGTGTGAGTGTAATATAAGAATTTTTATGACATCTAAGGGCACATGTTAAGATAAGTGCTATGACCATGTGGGAAGGCTCTTTTAAACATGCTGTAAGATTTTTGGACATAGCCTGTATTTATAAACCACCAAAATAACACATTCTATCTCTTGTTTTGTCTCAACATCAACGTAAGCTGGGTGAGTTACATTGAGAATGTTTAGAAGAAACTTCAGCCACTTTTTGGAGGATAGATCCAAATTCACCTCCCTGTGGGGCACCTTTTTTCCTTTGAATCCTATAGATCTTCTCTGGTTGAAAGCCATGAGAATCACCTGAGAAGTGACAGCAGATCCTATTTAAACAGCAAAGCTCTATTTCAAAGCCTTCTCTGTCCCAGCATTGCAGAGTAATACAGATGCCTTTGGGGCTCTCCAGCATTTTCACAGAGAGGCTATTTACTTGGATCCAAAACTGGAGTTGGCCAGACATTTCCAGTCCACAGAGAAAAGATCTGAAAACTTTTATCCCAGCCTGATAACCATCACAGCTCAAGTATGGCTTTACTCCTGATTTACATCATCGCAGAGGGAAGGAAAACCAGCCCCGTTATGCTGATAAAGTTTTAACAAAGTGAAACCAAATAAATCCTTAAGATGCCTTCAGCTTGTTTGTTTGCTTGTTGTGCCGATGACATCAGGCAAATGTCCGGTTTATCCCGATTTTCCCTTAAAACGGAGCCGAGTCAGGATTCGCCGGAGTTGTGCCAAAAGCATGTAGCAAAACCACATAAAAATGCATCCAGTTTGATGTTTTCTTTGTAAATGCTCTAAAATGGGTTTGACTCTGTCCCAAAGGATCATTAAAGTTCCTGAATTTTCTGGGGCAAGCGCGACCAAGTTCAAAGCAAATCTGGGTTTGATTTACGGTTCTGATTGGAGACCAAGGAAAAGTCAAATTTACAGTCTGAGTTTTACGTTGAGTTTCTTGTGCTCTTTCAGCCTGAAACTTGAGGCAAACATCAGGGGGTTGGAAGTCCATGAACACTGAAACCTTTGCTGGTACAACGCTCAGATGGTGAAAGCTGGCACAGCCCAGCAAGTTCTCCAGCTGTTTACGCAGGCTGAAGACTTTGCTCCGGTGCCAAAGGAATCAGTAGGTTTTGTTGCTTTCTGTTAGGAGTTTTTAAAAGATTAATAAAGTGACATTGGAACATGGCTAAATAGTTTCTTTAGAGATAAGCTGGGTTCCTTTATTTTTTTCATAGGAGTTGGGCTGGTAGAACTGCAGCTCCCAACAACTCGATGCATTTTGAAACACCCCAAGCTGAAGCACAGGACAATAATTACTGCCAGAATTGTAGCCATGAGAAAATTGTTCCTGGTAAAAGGGTCAGAGGAATCCTTGAAAATTTCAGGAAATTTTGTCATGTCAAGATGCCAAATGTGTAGGACTTGGTGAGGGACTTGGGAAGGTGGTTGCTCTGCTGTTGTCACTTTGTATGGTTGGCCATTCTTGGGAACAATGGCTGTAGCAGGAGCCACTGGGAGGGGGGCCAAGTGGAAATATCATATCACAGCCAGTGTTTGCTGTCAGTCTCAGCTCTTTGCCATGACTTCACTGACAGAAAGTGCATATAACAAAAGAACAATACATTTTAGGCTTGGAAGAATAATCCTTAACAGTGCTTATTGGACAATGAACTCCTTGTAAGATCATGGAAAAACCATTGTTGAAGATCTGGAATACCTTTTCACTGCCAACCCTGGCCCAGATCGTTGTAGATTTTATTTCAAAGAGTTTCTCAGAGTTTGAATGTTTAGTTTGTTTCACCAGGAATCACCCCCGTGTCAATGCTTTTCTGTTCATTCCAATCTTTGCTTTGCTCCAAACTTCATATCCTGAGATGAGTTAATTCCAAGCCGATGAGCTTGAATCAGTGTTTTTCTTGAAAAAAAATGTTCCAAATCACCAGCATTTCCCTTGCCACGAGTGCAGTTGTGGAGCACAATGAGGAAGTCTGTTTGGAGGAGCTGTCTGCTCATATGGGATTGTCCCAAGGGAAAGACAGCCATGGCTCAAGCCCAGGGCTGAACTCACTCTCAAGAGTGTGGAGTTGCTCAGCATTAAGGCCACACGTGAATGGGTTGTCACAGCCTACAAAGACTCCTTGTATAAAACCATCCAAATCATCCTGGGATCCTAGAAATCTGATGGGTAAGTGAAGAACCCATTGTATGATAGGCTAAGGGCTCAATCCTCACTTTGAGCTGAAGAGATCTCAGATCTCCTAAACTTGTTTGTGCTTCATGGGAAATGCAGGCAGTAGCTAGAGCTGGTTTTCATTATTTTTTCTTTCCCTTCCTTTAAAAATTCCTTTGGAGACTGACACAACTTTGGAAGAAGTTGGTCTCTTTCAAAATGTCCCTAATCAGTCCCATTCAGCAGTAGGAAAGCACAGTTAGGAACAATCATCTCCCAGAAAATCTATAGTTCAGGTATAGATGGACCCCACAGCCTACATCAGCATTTCACTGGTGGTGAAATGGCAAAGTAGGTGAGCTTAGACTGTGGCATGGGAGTAGACAATGAGCTAAAAGGAAAAAAAAGTCCCTTTGCTTTCACCTTGCTGCAGAAAATCCTTGCATTGCTGCAGGTTTTAATAGCTCCCATAGGTCTGCATGTTCTTCTCCATCTCCATCAGCTCCCAACACTTAAATTGAGGCTGTCAAAATCCTCCTAATGCCCCCAGACCTCTGCCATCCACGACAAAATAATGTGGGGAAGAAAGAACCAGAGGAAAGCTTTGCTTATGCCAAATGTGGAGCAATGCCCAGTTGTTATCAAGCAGATATTGTGCCTCCTGCCATGCTGACAGTGAACCTGCAAGGATTGGACTTTTCAACACTTCTGACTGGGTGGGATTTGTTTCAGATGCTGAGGGGGGGGGGAATGGCAGCATTCAGAGTGCTTTAGTACAGAAGAAATCAGGACTTTTACTATGAGACATGATGCAAGTGAGTAACCTTCTGCTTGTGCCATGCAGGGAAGGAAAACAAAATCTTGCAAGCTGAAAGCAATGTGAGATTACAGTTCTGTTAAAGGGGGGTGTTAGAGGATGTCCAAACAAAAAGTCTGCCAGCATTTCTTTTAGGAGAGCCATTTATCTTTTTTTTTTTTTTTTTTTTTTCCTCTCTAACACATTTAAACCACCCTTCCACCACCTTTCTGAAGGAGCAGCTCAGACCTTTTGAAGGTCGAAGGAGGACCAGTTGCCCAGTTGGGTTACTCTATTAGCTTGGACATAACATGACCCTAACATCACCATGTGGCTTCCAGGCATAGGAGAAACAGATCCAGCCCAGATGACAGCATGGACAGGTTTGTCTACAGCCATCTGTGTAAACAGAAGGACCTTCTGTCCCAGATCCAGATGTGCCTTTTCCAGATGTGACTGCGACCTTCTGCTCTTAGCCACCTCCTCCATACAGGCTGCTGCATATTTCCTACCAATATGTCCCTCAAATTCACCCAAGCCACCCATTTTTAAGTAAAACCCTGTGTCATGCCTTACCTGAGCTCAGGAGAGCCCACATGGCCATCTCCATCAGGAAAAAGATGTGGCAAAGGAGGGAAGTTGGGAAGAGCCCAGAGTTTGCAGCAATAAGAGTAGATCAAGAGTTGCTATTCTCACACAGTTCCACCCTGAACTTCACACATGACCCCAGCAAAATCACCAAGGTTTGGCTTTTAAAGCATTAAACATTAATGTTAAACATGAGACATTCTTTTTGCACCGAGCTGAATGGTCGGTTAATTCTCAGTCTCCAAACATAATACAAATCACTTGAGGTCTTTGGCATGAGTCAAGGCTTGATTAGCATCATTGGCATTTTTTTTGTATGACTCTTAAATAATAAAAGTGGCATCTGAATGGAAATTTGAATAGGCTAGTTAGAGAAAAAGTGCTTTTAAGGCTTTGGAGAATTAGCAAAAGCCTCCAAAATGTCAGAAGATGTTAAAAATTTGAAACCAGTTGAAGCCTTATTTCTAAAATAGTGTCAGAATTGATTTGTCCTTCACTTGTTTTGGGTGTTTTGTCTCCAGCACTGTCATTGCAAGTTAAGCAGACAGTAATGTTTCAAGTCAACACACAATGCACAGCTCCCTGCCTCCATTTCCATGCAAGTCTGAGTCACCAAGGCATATTTCTCCAAGAACTGTTTATGATGCTTGACATTGTTACATCATCATTAAAAATCTCCCTCTTTACTGATGAGAAAAACACATTTTGGAGCTTTCTAGACCATTTACTTTGTCTGCTCTGTGGATATACTGTGCACTGTCATCCCTCCCAGGCAATGATTGTGAAACTGGATCCAAAGAAAATTCTTCAAACTTTATTGGCCAGGGAAAGCTAAAGTCAATTGGTTTAAAAGAAAAGTGTTAATTATGTTTACTCTGGCATCCTAACTGTGGAGAATTATTAATCATTAAGATCCTGATACATAAAGTTTGCTTTTTTTTTTTTTCTTTTTCCTATGCAAGGTTTTGCCAATTCATTAAACATCATTAAGCTGAAAAAAGCCTCAGCAAGAATGTTTTTTCCTCATCTTTTAAAGTTATTTTCTGTTATCACACTGCACTTGCTGCACTCCATCAACACAGTCACCACTATATTCCTGAGGGCCTGGAGAGGGTAGCAACACTTCTTCCTCTTGTTCTGTATAATTTCTATAGGGTTTTAAGGATGGACCAAGCTGAAGCAGACTAAAGCCATGAAAAAGTGCAGATTTCCCTCCTTTGTCCTCCATTTGAAGTCAGTTATTAATTGAAATAAACAAATGAAGATCAATGAGGTTCTTCTGTACACAGGACGTATTAAAGGGACTAAATTCACAGATACAACATTGATGAATCATAATTGATACACTGGATCTCCATCTTCTGCTGAAATGTTTTCTCTGGAGGGCAATAGCAGAGCTTTTGTAGGGAAACAGCCTCTCACCAGCAACCAGAGGCTTGTTGTACTTCCAGTTCTGGCACACACTCCCTCTTTGAATGGCCCTTGGTTATCCTTCAGCCTGGATGGTTTAGTGCATTATAGTTTTGGTAGCAGAAGATTGGCACCATTCCTTGAACTCTGTTTTAATAGCACCAATAGAACTGCTGAAACAATATTTTTATTCCACTGATGTATGTAAAAACACACTGGTCAGAGCAGCCAGAATCTCTCTTTTTCCAGCTGATAGGACTAAAGAAGAGCTGAAACTGTGTTCAGTTCTGGGCCCCTCAGTTCAAGAAGGATATTGAGGTCCTTGAACAGGTCCAAAGGAGGGCAACCAAACTGGTGAAGGGACTCGAACACAGATCCTATGAGGAGAGGCTGAGGGAGCTGGGGCTGTTCAGCCTGAAGAAGAGGAGGCTCAGGGGAGACCTCATTGCTGTCTACAACTCCCTGAAAGGAGGTTGGAGCCAGGGGGGGGTTGGGCTCTTTTCCCAGGCAACTCTCAGCAAGACAAGAGGGCAGGGTCTCAAGTTGTGCCAGGGGAAGTTCAGATTGGATATTAGAAAGAATTTTTTCACAGAAAGGGTGATCAGACATTGGAAGGGGCTGCCTGGGGAGGTGGTGGACTCTTCGTCCCTGGAGACATTTAAAAAGAGACTCGATATGGCACTCAGTGCCATAGTCTAGTGACTGTGGCGGTAGTTGATCAAGGGTTGGACTCGATGATCTCTGAGGTCCCTTCCAACCCAACCTATTCTATGATTCTATGATTCTATGATTCTATGATTCTATGAAATTGCAGATGAGGGCATCACCTGGTGTGCAGGCTCCTGTTTCCTTCAGATTTTGCCTTCATCAAAGAGATCATCCTTCCTTTGAACGTGGAAGCCAGGAACAGAGATATTACAGGCTCTTATATGAAATAAATTAACAGTTTAAACTAGTAATGCATGGGAGGGGTTAATCAAGAGAACATGGGATTATCCATCCTTCCAAATGGTGGCACAGATTTGGCTTGGAACTCCCTTGCTTGATGCTCAGGGCACATCATGGTTTAACACTCAGTTTCAAGCATCTCAGGAAACATTCCCTCTAGGCAAGTGTTGGTCCTGATACAAGGTACAGAAAGAGTGGGATCTCCTTTCCTTTCTTCCTCTTCATTACAAACATATTATTTCTCCTTTCCAATGACTGGACTGAATTTTGCCCTCGTGTTTACTGCTTTGCCTTCATCCTGACACAGTGTGAGTGCAGAATGAGAGCAGGTGTCACAACTCTTAGAGGCCAAACGTGGGATATTTTACCAGTTTTTTTAACTGACACTTGGCTAAATCCAACCTACACACACTGAACAAGACAAGAGGCATCAACAAATGCAGATGCAACAAATTTATCTTCCTGGAGATGTAGCCCCCAGAGTGGTGGCCAGCAATTGCACCTCCCCATTGACGTAACTGGTCTTGACAGCCCCTACTAAAGATGTAATTCAGTGGTATATTAGATAACTTACAAAAAAAGTTAAACCATGACCTTTCTTTCCTCCCTCCCCTCCTTTTTCCCCAAGGGGGGTGGCTGTAGGGCTGTATCTGGGAATTAGAAATCAACATGGGTGGTGACCCCCTGGTGCCAAGACTGTCATGAAGAATAAACCATATGTTGTGTCTTTGCATGTTGGGAGGTCCCAGCTCCAAACACCTAACAACTGTTTTTCAGCCTGCACAACTTGGAGTGCCCAGGAGAACCATTTAGGAAGCAAAAAAAAAGAAAAAAAAAAAAATGCTGGGGAAACACACAACCAAAAGGCACTGACCTATGTGTTCGTTTTCAAATACAAAGCCAACCATGTGCCACTTGCCCCACGTTCTGAACAATTCTTTCCAAGCCCAATTGCAGCTGTGCTGTGACAAAATTCATATTTCTACCAGCCCACCAGCAAATGCTCTCATGCTCTCTCCTTATCAGTGATACCCTTTTCTCAGATAAATGGCCATCCAAGGGAAAACCAAGGGCCATGAGCTAAGGTTGGAACAATTTTCTTGACAATAAGATCCAGATGTGGGGTGACCCACTCATGGCCCTGGGTTTGGGCTGAAAATATCTGAGCAGGAGCTGGCAGAGCAGTGTCTGAGGATGGTAGAACACCAGGCAGCTGGTTGACATCTTGCAGAAGAGACATGAGTAGGGATCTCCCCCCACTTTCCACCATCCATCACAGAGCTTTAGTGGCTACTCGTGTTTTTGTTCTCTAATTAAAGCTTCTGACAAGTGCTTTTAAATTATGGCCCCGATTACAGACTTCAGATCAAAATTCAGCAGGCTTTGGGACCTGCCATTTTATTTAATTACTTGCAGTAAATTATTTTGACACTCTCAATTACCAATGTCTGTCACTTCAGCCCGGTGACGATGAGCACAAGGAATTTGCCATTTGATCTGTTTTGTCTGGTGGAAGAGTGCACAGAGAAAGAAAAAAAATACTACCCCTGCATAGAAGAATTCTAGTAGGTTCCATCACTGAAATAAGAAAAATATTAATAATTAGCCTATTAAACTGTCATATCTAGAGGTGCATTAAGACTGGATAAAATTATTGCTGTGAAGCCAGGAGTGGAAGAGGACACTGGTGGAAGGAGAGGATGGTTCTTCACCTGTGGGTGTGGTGATAAAACCAATCACTTAACTGGGGGATTACTCCCTCTGAAGTTCATTCAGATTTATCCATGTGCAACAGTGCTTGGTGAAATCCCCAGTGCAACAACCCAAACCCACCAAGTCGAGGGTGATGTCTGGGTCCCCCCACACTGTCCTGGGGAGGAGCAGCTCTCTGAAGACCCCAAAAGGTGATGGCAGGGGGTTGGTCCTGTGAACCCAACCCTTTGCTGCTTCACTGGCCAGGGCAATATTAAGTTCCAGCCCTCTCAGTCACTTTAACAGCCTTGTGGGTGTTGATGATGGAGCTAATTAGCCATGTTCTTTAATTTATTAAAATCATAAATATTTCACTTCAAGGGTTGTTTGGGGGGGGAGGGGAGAAGAAGGGGTTGGGAAGGTTAAAGGGAGACAACTGCATGAAATTCTTTGCCTGATTAAACTTTCCATAAGATCCAGCAATATTTTACCTCTGTTAAGTGATTCAGTGGCACATCAGACTTGGTATCTCATTCCTTGTCCTGTTTATTTTTAATTATGACTATTATTTTATTTACTGGGGATAACGTTAGGACGTGGTATGGTTGGCTGGCAAAGTCAGAGCACATCCTTTCAGTGTCAGAAGCTTAAATAAAGAGCAAAGGAGCAGCAAAGCCATTAAATAGATGGAATTAGGAAGGTTTAATATATCACATGGAAGCTCTAGAATAATTTTTAGTACAGTGTTTACACAGACCTATGCATCTTTTGAGAAGAAGCAACCTAATACCCAAACCTCCTAACAAATAAATCTGCATATGGGTAATTGCAGATTAATTACCCAAATTAAATTGACCATCTTCACACTTTAAACTCCTGTAAGTCTTGCTGTGTCACAGTGACTTCAGAAAAGATTTGTGTTTCCCAAGTAAATTCATGCTATGGCCACAGTGGGAGGGCAGAAAGGGAGCCCAAGTTCTGGCATAGAATGCAAATCATTTTACATCCTTTGCTACAGCTCCCACTGTTTGAGAGATGAATTGAGACCATCAGAGAGCTGCATTTTAGCCTTTGTTTTTCTGTGGGTACTTTCCATATCCGTGGACAAGTGGAGAATGGAGGTTCCCCATGGGTAGCCACAAATGAGCAAACTGGCTGGATTGCCTTGGTGTGTCCCTTGGAGCTGTTAGGAACAGCTCAGCGTGCCTCAGTTTCCCTGATGCACAGTGGAGGTGGATCCTTATCCGATGGGATGGGATAGGAGAAAATTGGGAAAGACAAAGATTGTGGGTACTCAGGTGCCAGTGCCTTTTATCAGCTGCAAAAGCCTGTGGCTATTGTAAATCATAAAGGAGGAGGATGAGAGGAGGAACTGATCCTGGAATGTGAGAGATGAGATAAAATAAACGGAAAACACCAGGGCTAAAATCCCAGCTCATTCCAGCCCAGCCCTGGCTGAACCTGGGGATGAGATTTCCCTCTGCAGCAGATAAAGGGACAGACAAAATGATGCTGAAATACCTGGGATTACCTGTCCACCTCTCCCCTTCCAAAATAACCCTTCCCTCCAGCCCCAGCTTCCCAAATGCCAGAGATGTATGACCCATTGTTTTGGGATGCTTTGGGAGATGCAATCTGTTCCTCCTTGTCCCCTAATAGCTTGATTATCTAGGGGGTGAAAATGCAGAGTGGTTGTGCCCAACGAACCATGAAATTGCCACTGCTCAGAGGAACAATTTATCATCAGCCTTTTAGAGTGAGAAGGGCCAGAGGCTCAGTGGGAGATGTGGGGCAGGTATTCATCCAGAGCTGGGATGCAGGAATGCACCCGGGATGGTCCCATGGTGAACTTTTCAAGGAGCAAGTGAACCCTGGAAGACGATGAACAGGGAGAGACCTTCCTGGGGAACTGAGGAGCACTGCAGTCCTGGGAGATAAATGGTTGCAGAGGCTGAAGAAGACATTAGGAACATTGCTGGAGGAACATGGCTGAGGCTTTTTGTTTTGTTGTTTTGTGATAGGATTTTTTTTTGTTGTTGTTTTGGGGGTTTTTTTGCTTCTTCAGAGGAGAGGAAATTTGGGTAAACCCATTAAGCTTGAATTCCACAGGGCTGGGGCCGTGTATTTGGTGTCAAACCCATGGTTAAAATGTGAGGGAGCAGCTTCTAGAAGTGTACAAGGAATCTGGACACAGCCAGGCCTCCCTGGGGCAGATTCCTCTTTTAATGACCCTGGCCCCTGGCTTAGGAACTAATTTATAAGCTTAATCGAATTCCATCTTGGAAACTGCTGCCCAAAGCTGTTCCTGCCAGGAGTTCCCACAGAGCTGAGCAGAGAAGAGGATACTTCCCTGCTCACTAAGCTGCCAGGAGTGAGCCACCCCACTGGGTCAGGTATTCATCCCAAAGTCCTGAAGTTTATCTAAAAGTTTTTTGTTGTCATCATCAGATGGGAAGCAGAAGCCCAGGAGCAGATCCAGGAGCTCCAACATGAGCATGGACACAGTCCTAGAAAACAAGTCAATGTGTTTGCACCTTAAAAGAGAAGAAATCCTGATTTCAGCTGAATTTTGCTTAAAAGCACAAATCCATCCCAAGTCAATTTAATGGAGTTCCCCACTGCTGGTGGCAAGGGCTGATATTTTATCTGACCCAGGCCAGCAGAGCTTGGTGAGCTGGATAGATTGGGAGAAGTGAAATTTGTGAGGGCAAAAGACACAGCAAATAAATAAGGAGAATGGGGTTGTCTGAGCTCCTCCCTTCCAGCTCAACTCCAGGAGTTACGAAACTTGATACAGGGAATCCTACGGGGGCCTTAGAGGAAAGGAATTTACTCCCACCCATCCTGGGTTCAGCCTAACTCCTCATTTTTATTTTTTTTTTGTTATTTGAGCCTATGGCTTGGAAAAGTGTCTGCACATTTTCTACTCAGAGACCCATCCCACCCTAACCCCAATGCTCCTCTGTCCCCTCTCACTGAGAGGCCACCTGCAGCACACAACCTCCCATGGCCCAGACCCAGGAGCATCCCTGCACAGGGCAAAAAAATTTCTCCCTCTTGGCAGGAATTTCCTCCTAGGTGTATAAATACCAGAGGCAGGGGGATCCTGTGCAAAGGGCCATTCTGCTCAGAGAAATCTCAAAAAACTGCCAGGAATTCAGCTCAGGAAGTTTTCTCCACACCATGTTATTTACTGAAATAAAGTCCCCAGGGCTGGAGATGGCTTTTCCTTAATGGAGAATTGTAAATAACTGGGACACCACTTGGAATTCTGCTATTTATCAAAAACACTGGTGTGTGTTGGCCTATTAAATGGATGGTCATTGCCAGATACCAGCCTGGATTATAACAGTCCCTTCTGATGAGTGTTTTATTAACTGGAGAAATGATGAGATTTTATGGTAATTCCAAATCTTGCAATGGTTTGTTGAGTAAATCAGATTTTACAAGACTTGGAGCCCATTTATCCCGTTTCCATCATCCAAACTTTGAAGGGATGGATTTTACCCAAAAGAGAAGTGTAAGATAAATGCCTTAATTTCTCTTTAGCTTTGCAGTGAATGGTGTTACATTTGTGCTGTAGCCTGCTGCTGTGTGATGAAGACATTTTGTAGCCTCTGAATATAAGAACACTGTCCTCTGTTGATCAGAAAGGAAACAACTGCTGCTCATACACCAGAAAGCACTGCCAAAAAAAAAGAAAAAAAATCCTCACTAAAATCTCTCCGTGAAAATCAACCTGGTTTTCATAATATCCCATCGTGGCTATTCCCAACCTGGAATATTTTTGAAAAATTTTGTACACTGGGATTTTGGGGCTCCATGATCACTCGTGTAAATCACATCTCTTGGCTGCTGCTGTGTTTTGGCACAAACAGTGAAACATCTGATTGATTTAGAGCTCCCCTGATAGAGATAATTAAGCCTGTAGAGGGTAGAAAAAGAAATGTCCCACTCCCTGGAAATCACCTCTGACTGATGGTGTAAAGGAGAATGTACTAAAATGAAAAGGGGGGTGAAATGAGTCTAAAAATGCAGAGGAAAGGGCATTTTGGAAAACTGAGATGCCTCAGGGGCTGTGCTGGGTAACACCTCCAGCACTTTATTCAATTTGCACCAAACACAGCACCTTCCCTGCTGCATCCCCCCAGGTCCCACAGCTCCCTCTTTTCTTGACAAGTAAGAAACCCAAAAGGACGATTAATTTGCTGGGAAAAGAGGCACGAGCAGCTGAGTCAATAGTTGGGTGTTGTCACCAGGACTTGTCACACCAAGCTCCGGGGTCCTGCAGCAGCAGCAGCCCCAGGAGGTCGCTGCAGCGCTGGCCCCAGCAGGGATGCTCAGATGGGGGTCCTGCAGCCCCATCCCCAGCATAATGCCCTATTTACACAAGGGTGATGCTGTGATATGATCTCTTCTTCATGGAGAACTCTCAGCAGCTTAACAGGACCTGGAAAAAAACCTGGGGCTCAGCATTAGCCTGAAAATGTTGCTCCCAAGCAGGATAATATTTGATGCTCCAGCAGAATGCATTGTGGCAATGCCCAGGAGGGTTTGCTAGGTGGGCAGTTGCCCTCTCATTGTTTCAGCTGATTTCATGGCCCA
This sequence comes from Calypte anna, assembly GCF_003957555.1. Classification (NCBI taxonomy): domain Eukaryota; kingdom Metazoa; phylum Chordata; class Aves; order Apodiformes; family Trochilidae; genus Calypte; species Calypte anna. Next base: position 17,388,226 of record NC_044257.1, read on the forward strand.
TTTTTCCAGCTGATAATGCTGGGGGCCAGGCAGTGACAGAATCTCTTCCTAAAAATTGCCCTGGGGAAGCAGGAACACTGCTCAAGGTTGGACCATAACTCTTTGACCTCCAGCAACAGCAGGAGGAGAGGCATCTGCACCAGGCAAGTGGTGAACTGATGATGAACTAAGAGTGCTACAGGGCACAGAAACACAGAGTCCTCTCTGCCTTCTCCAAATTTCAGCTTCAAGCATGCAGGGGCTACACCTATTTACATTAACCTCAGGGTTGTCCTCTTCGGGTGTTTCTTACACTCACTTGCAGTCATCTTGTAGACAGAATTGTAATACAGTGGAATTATTGCCTAAATCCAGAAAAAGAAGAGGCAAACTGAGGTTTGAAAGGAAATCCTAATTTTTGGGTTGTTTTCCTTCATCACCTGATCTCATGGTGTCACATTATGCTCTGCAAACATAAAAGACAGGCACTGACTTGGTCAATAAAATTGAATAAATGCTGAGGTTCTCAACGCATCCAAGAGCTTTAAGGCAGGTACCATATGTTGCAAGGCCTGCTAATTAAATCATACCAATTAACCACACAGCCTATCTGAGGCTGAGCAGCCCCAAGGTTCAGAGAAATATTTGCATCTCAGGATTCTGCCCCTGTGCTCAGCTCTGGTGAGGCTGCAGTTTGAGTCCTGTGTCCAGTTCTGGGCCTCTCAGTTTAGGAAAGAGATTGAGGTGCTGGAGCAGGTCCAAAGGAGGGCAACCAGGATGGTGAAGGGACTGGAGCACAGATCCTATGAGGAGAGGCTGAGGGAGCTGGGGGTGTTGAGGCTGGAGAAGAGGAGGCTCAGGGGAGACCTCATCACTCTCTGCAACTCCCTGAAAGGAGGTTGGAGCCAGGGGGGGGTTGGGCTCTTTTCCCAGGCAACTCTCAGCAAGACAAGAGGGCAGGGTCTCAAGTTGTGCCAGGGGAGGTTTAGGTTGGAGATGAGAAAGAATTTCTTTCTGGAGAGGGTGATCAGGCATTGGAATGGGCTGCCCAGGGAAGTAGTGGATTCTCCATGTCTGGAGATATTTCCAAAGAGCCTGGATGTGGCACTGAGTGCCATGGGCTGGGAACCATGGGGGGAGTGGATCAAGGGTTGGACTTGATGATCTCTGAGGTCCCTTCCAACCCAGTCGATTCTATGATTCTATGATTCTATGATTCTGTGATTCTATGATACTATGATTCTATGATTTTGGCTTGGCCCAGGCTGACCCTTTGCAAGACCCAGATCTGAAGCCACGTTCAGATTTCAGGCACCGCTGGGCACAACGGTGTCGAGCAGGTGCTTTTCATCTCACTTTCTCCCTGAATATAATTAAACAGCCACTTCACCTGGCCTGTTTTTTTTGCACACATGAACCCAACAGGTCTCCTCACCCATTTGACCCAACCTGAGCTTGTCACAGCTCTTCCCCCTTGGGTTATCATGTTGTTGTACTGAGCTGTGACAAGGAAACCGGTGACGCCATCGCTCAATGCTCTCAAGTGGAGTCTTGCTCTAAATTAGTCACTTGAAAGCACCAGCCCAGGCAGCCAAGCAGTCAGCTGGCAAGAAACTCTGGGAGAAAAATTTTCCATGTGCTATTTTTAATATGAAATGGGTCTGAAAGCAAAGACTGGGATGGGCTTTCGTAGCAAAGAAGGAGGTACAGATGCCAACCGTCCCTATTTAGGAAGGATGGTTTCTATTTTTTTTTTTAAGCAAAATATCTCTTATTTTTCCATTCGGTCCTTCTTTGAAAGCTCTCACGGTCCAAAATATGTCAATGGACTTTAAAGGTGTGCCTCTATTTCTCTCTCCTAAATGTGGCTATTTATAGCTTCAGAAATGCCAATAGCAGGCCTGGAAGAGGGCACATATAAGGCTTTTACTTTCTAACTTATGAATTACAGAATAAAACAGGGACATTGCAAAGAGTGGCTTGAAGGTGGATGTTGCACTGATCCACAAAACACCCAGAAACCCCAACCCAAACTTTTAAAATCAATTCTTTATTAAACAAATTAAAGTAAAATGATTCAGCCACAGAAGTCCCAACAGATACAAGAAACCCAGAAGAGTTTGAAGGCCAGAGAACCCCCCATGTGAGACCAGCCAACCTTCTCTATGCAGATTTCCCATGAAGGTTCATGAGTAAAGAGAAACCACTTAAATTTCCCTTATTGGTGCCATTTCCCTGAGTCATCTCTGGGCTTTCTGTCTGTTTGACCCCAAAGCGTGGAAGAAATCTTTCCACCTCCTCCTCCCAAGAAGGGAAATGACTCTTTAACCATCTAAAAGCAACTTTTCCACTTTGCTGCAAACACTGGTTTGGGTGTCCACCCCCTGAAATGTGACATTTGAGCTGTTTTGACTGGAAACAGGTCCCCCAGGGTTGTCTTGTATCCTGAAGGACTGCAAAAATTGAGGAGGGAAAAAAAAAAAAAAAACCCAGTTCTGATGTAAACACTCTCAGTTGTGACTGCAAAATTCTTCCTGCGTGGAAATCCCATGGCTGCTGGAAATGTGCAGCTCCCACAGACTTCCCTGCCAATAAACTCCTTTTAAGGCATGATAGCTGAAAACAAAAGCAAAGCTGTAAGAATATTTATCTCAAATGTCAAAGGAATGGTCATGGATCACTTTGGTTGGATTTGCCCAGCGGCTGCCTAAGAGTTGGTGTGAGCCAAATCTGGGAGTAGTGGGAGGGAATATATGTAAAAATATGTTAGAGGTTGTAGAGCTAATGATCCAGGAGGAAAGAGAAAGGAAAAGATGGGAAAAGAGGGGAAAGACAAAGGGAGGGGGGAAAGGAAAAGGGAAAAGGGAAAATGGAAAAGAGAAAGAAAAGAAAGGAAGAGAAAGGAGAAGAAAAGGGAAAGAGAAAGGAAAAAAGGAAAGTGGGAAAAAGGAAAGGGAAGAGAAGGGAAAGAGGAAGGAAGGGAAGGGAAGGGAAGGGAAGGGAAGGGAAGGGAAGGGAAGGGAAGGGAAGGGAAGGGAAGGGAAGGGAAGGGAAGGGAAGGGAAGGGAAGGGAAGGGAAGGGAAGGAAGGGAAGGGAAGGGAAGGGAAGGAAAGGAAAGGAAAGGAAAGGAAAGGAAAGGAAAGGAAAGGAAAGGAAAGGAAAGGAAAGGAAAGGAAAGGAAAGGAAAGGAAAGGAAAGGAAAGGAAAGGAAAGGAAAGGAAAGGAAAGGAAAGGAAAGGAAAGGAAAGGAAAGGAAAGGAAAGGAAAGGAAAGGAAAGGAAGGGAAGGGAAAGGAAGGGAAGGGAAGGGAAGGGAAGGGAAAGGAAAGGAAAGGAAAGGAAAGGAAAGGAAAGGAAAGGAAAGGAAAGGAAAGGAAAGGAAAGGAAAGGAAAGGCTAAAAAAAAATGGAAGGATTTTTGCAATTCTTTTCTAGGAACATCTTGCATCAGCAATGACTGTCCTGGGATCTTTGCTCTGCTGCCATCAGCTGCTCTGTCTGCTTGAAGGTTGTTGGGAGGGAGTGTCCAAGGATCCCAACTCCAGGATCCCAACTCACACCACGAGCCCTGGGAATGACCAGGAATGCAATGCACACTGACAGTGCAGTCAGACACCATCCATGCTCCCAGCCTTGGCCATCCTGATCACTCAGCACCAAGAGATCTCTTCAAGCATTCAGTTCTTCAGTGCCTGTATACAGAGTGCTGAAAACCCATCCCTCTTTCTAAACAGCAGCAGAAAGAAAATCAAAATATAAAACAAATTAAAAAAAAAAAACCCTATTCCTAGAAGACAAGCCAGATAAACCTCCTTTAGCACCACGGGGCAGCAAAGTCTGAGAACCACATGGAGTCATTTTAACTGTGTCATGGGATAGACCAAAATACAAGGCAGCTTTGTTGATTTCATCAGGTATTTCATAACCAAAGTGCAGAGGCAGTAAAATCCCAATGGGACTGTAGCCCAACAGCACTGTCATGGTACTCCAGTGGGTTGGGAACCTTGCAGATGCACGGGGGGGTTTTATGTACAACCCAAAGTTACAAAAAGTGCTGTGATAAACCTCCTGAATTATTTGCTGATTTATTTGTTGCTGTTTCTTTCTTTTCAGGACAGCAGCTCCCAACACGATGCTGTTTGGAAGTTGTAAGCTTCCCGTAAAACATGCAAATGTTTCTTCTGCTTCTTCTGTCTCCCTCTCACTCTTTTTTTTTTTTTTTCCTGCATTCCTCTAGAGGAACAGCCAAATGTAATTTTATTTTTTTGTCTTAATCTGCAGGGGAAAATGACCAACTTTGCTTGCAGGCTGAGATGTCTTGCCAACTTTCAGCTGGAATAGATTTCCACCACTTTGCTTAACCCCCAAACAAGAACTCTTCCCTTTTCCCATTGACTTTCTAAGAATAATAATAATAATAATAATAATAAAAACTTAGAAACCAAACAGAGGGTTTACGACATGGAGGCAATAAAATAAAAAGAAATCAATATTTACTAAAAGGAAAGATTGTTTTCAGTGGCAAAAAGCAAACAGATTTTAGAGCTAATGAGATGCAAGAGCCATCCCAGAGCTTCCCAGGTCTAAAACACAGAAATTCTTTCTGCTGCTACCCTAGGACACTCTTTAGCAAAAGCTGCAATTTCAATAAAATATTTCTACACACCATAGCAGTTCTTCTGTGACCTCTGGGCTTGTGACCAGTTGGATATTCATTTGGACTGGCCAGCTAAGAGTTCACTTGCTATTTCTGAATGCACAAGCAAAGAACGGCTGCCAAACATCTTGCAGGCTACCACAGGCCAAGGGACTCCTGGGTTATCATTCTGCTGAAGGTGGGAACCAGGGAAAAAAAACCCAAAAACCACTTTTTTTTTCCTTTTCCCAGCTTTGAGGCCAGGTAAGGGGAGAACTGCTGCCCTGGAAAAATGAGTAAGAGCCTGAAATCTGCTGTATTTTGCAGAGCTCTCTCATTTCTAGCTGGTCATCCTGCTGATGGCAACTGTGCCAAAGCATGGCTTTGGCATCCCTGAGGATCCCAGCAGGACCTCCCTCCTCCTTTTGGCATATTCAGGACTTGCTGGGATCTATTTTATCCCTTTGGAGATGTGTAACATTTATAGCAGCAGGCACAGAGAACAGGACAGCCATAAACAGCAACGTTTGCTGTGCAAGGTACAACAAAGCAAGGAGAAAACTGGGGTTTATAGTGCTGCTTCCTGGAGAAATCCAACAAGCATAAATCCTCCTGACATCTGTAAGATCTGTTTTATGATTCAGCAAGATGACATGAAAAAAAAAAATCAAAACAAAACTAAATAACTCACCCTAAGTTACAACAAGTCAGTGGACCTGGTTCCAGCCCCCTTCTCTAACTCTCAGCCTGCATATTTTTTCGTTGCAGAAACTGTTTGTTCAAGTATTTGGAATCCTCTACAAGTTAAAGTCTAGGAAATCTGTGGTTTTCATATTTTGATGGAGTGAAATACACTGAGGGATAATCAAAACTTTATGTACCAGCCATAGAGAAAAGCATTTCACAATGCTGCAAAACCTTATTACTTTCATAAGGAGGGAAACAACTAATGATCCACATACCCTGACTCCCTTCCTCCAGCTAAACACATGGACAAAAGTCTGTGGAGTGTGATCCAGAGGTGCAGATAGAGCCAGGGACTTGCAGCACCATGAATTCCCTTGATAAATACCTAAGCAGAGGCAAGAAAATGTAGCCACCAAGTTTCAAAACTATCTGTTGGGGTTTTTTTTTTTATGAAAATGATGCCAAATTACTGGTGGATGGCTTAAGCAATGGGCAGAGAAGGTTCTGTCTTGCAGGTGGATGGTCCTTGAGCTGAGGCTGAAATCAGAGTGAGGAAAATCCAAAACTGATAAAAGTCACTCTGCTGGGGGAAGGAGGAGGTTGCTGTGGGTGGAGAGAGAACTTGTACCCCCTGCCTCAAACCCCATGGTCCTGATGCATCCCATTCCACCCTGGAGTAAGCAGTGAAACCTCCAGCAGCCAGACAAGGGAATATTAGTGTGAGAAAAATCAAGTTTGAGGGTTAGCATTTCAAATTGGCTTTCAATGACCAGGGTCTGTTTTTTAGTTTATTATTATTATTATTATTGAGCATTAATCCAGCAGGAAAATGCCCTTAGAAATGGATAATGGGGTGAAAAGCTTTGTGATCCAGTGACTGGAGCAGGATATGAAAGAAATCACAAGTTTTTGCTGTTTTGCAGCTTGCACAGAGTGCCAGCAAGCCTGCAGTGCCTAAATAATTCTCAAAAGAAGAGTTTCTTCCACCTTGACAACAACCTGGGGGGAAAGGACTTTGCAGAGCTCACATGGATGAACCCTAATTACATGTTCACATGCCAACAAACTCATCACTTATAATAAGAGCTGTATTTTGTATGCAGATAGGTGATATTGTCCCAGGTGGGGGGCAGGTGGTGTTCCTGATGACTGATGTATACATGTCCTTTATGAAAATGCTCTCTTACAGCTGAAAAGAGTCATGGTTTCCTTCAACATTTCATCTTCTCCCAAGTGCCCACGTGGTTGCACAACCTGGCCAAGGACAGAACCAATATGGTTCTTGCATTCTGCTATGGGTTGGACCTGAAAGGATGCCTGTCCTCTTCTCACACATTGGAAGTATATTAAAAAAAAATAAAATTAAAAAAATAGACATTTGGAATTAAAAACCCCACCTTTCCTTGCAAGGGATGAGTGGAAGATCATCCCACTATTACAGCCCAGCTCTTCAAGGGTACTACTATTTTTTTTTCTTCTTGCTAAATGTCACTGTTTATCCAAACAGGGTTTCTATTGACCACACATTGATTACAAACCATTTGGTAATCAAAGTTTTGGACAGTTGCTTGATCATCAGAAGCTTTTCCAGACCCCAGACCACCTTCACCTTCTTACCTGGTCCATAGGATTTCCGAGATAGGAAACCATCTTCCTTACAGTGCTATAGGTAGAGAGAAAATTCTTCCTTTTGCAAATCTTAGATAAAAGTGATGGCTTGAAAATTCCCCCCCCCCACCTCGAGTTTCCCTTTGTTGGGTTAATGATCCTTTGGATTTGCCTCTAAAAATCCCTTTCACGACTGGGCTGCTTCTCCTGCTCAAAAGCCTCTGCCAACCCTTAATGCAGTCAAGAGGAGGGGTGAGGGGGGGAGGTGGTGGATTTAATAAAGTTCTTTAAATCTCAGGAAATGAAGCTTTGCCTCCTTGAGTTCCTTTTAAGAGTGAGTGTTCCACTGTGGCCAGCTGAAAGTTGCTGAGGTTTTTGTGTGCATCTCCTCCAGATCAATGAATTTTTTTTTTTTTATAACTTCTGGGGAGAGCCCCGAAACCTCTGCCCTTGCAGTCAGCTCATCTTTTGCTTCCACACAGGTATTTTGGGGTCTCTCCCACACTTTGTAAAGGTGACAGCAAACAGGTAGCTGACTAATGAGTTTGTCAGCCCTGTTCCACCAAGCAGCTGGGCAGGAACAGCCTGGATGGACCCCGGGTCAAGGGTGGTCACCTACACCCTGAAGTCCCAAATTCCTCCTTCTGAATTTAACCCCAGCTTTGAAAAGTGGGGAGGAAAAGATAAGAAGAAAAGCAAATCCCATAGAACTGTCTTGAAAGAAAACAGAGGCTGAAAATTTTCTCTTTTTCTTTTGAGTCTTTTTTTGTTGTTGTTTTTCTTTTTCTGCTTGTTGGCTTTTTGGTTTGCTTTGGGTTTTTTTGGGGAGTGGGTGTTTTGGTTGGTTTGGGGTTTATTTATTTGCTTTGTTTGGTTGGTTTTGTTTGGTTTTTGGTTGTTTTTTAACTATTGCCACTTGTCCCCTAGCAAAAACAGGGGGTGAAACCTCCCAAGCCCCACAGCCCTCTGGTGGGAATATCACCCACCAGAAAGTTCAAGGATTGCTCCCACAGTATTTAGGACAAAAGAAAACAGGGGGAGATGCTTACTTCCATCAACACCTGGGAAAGAACAGTTTTTCAGCAGTGTTTTCAGCTCCTCCTGCTTTCAGAGCAGGGCAGAGCCCTTGGCTGTGAGGTTTCCCTCCTGAAGGTTTTCCTTGGAATGCACCAAAGAAGGTAACTCAGTGCTGCTTTTATCTTCTGTGTTATATCCCTGGGGATTTTCCCCCAGAGGAGGTTTCCATGCAGTAGGAGATGGAAATGCCCTGGTTCTGTGTCACCTTTTTGTGGAGCTGTGGCAGTGATGGGATTCCTGAAATTAGGATCAGAGTAGGAGGAGAAATGTGTCCCCAGCCTTCCTTATCCACAGGGGGGGGAAAAAAACCTTGGAGCTTGTTTCTGACATAGAGAACCAAACACCTGATGGCAGCACATATAAAGAATCTTAAGTGCATTTGTAATTACTCCACACTTCAAGTTATTGCAATGACTGTAGGGACTATTTCTTTCTTTTATTTTTTTATTTTTATTTTTTTAAATGCTTGTAATTTGACATTTTGAATCACCAAACAGCTACATGGGTTCTGTGCTGCTGAAATGCTGGTTTCTAACTCTTGCTTTCCTCATCCTTTTACAATAACACTGAAGACATCATCTGCTTAAGGTTCCATTAAAGGAGAAAAACTCCCCTTGCCTTCAGAGGGACCTGGGTGATGCCTTGAGAAAGGAGATAGAGGAGCAGGAAGGACTTAGAAAATAATCTGAAGCAGCAAAGGTGCAAGATCTCTGTCTCATTAGATCAGAATTAATTGCAGGCTATTGGTGGATTGGGTGATGCTGAGGTTACTCATACTATATAATCCAGCTTTATAGTTTAGGTCATTGGTTGAGGCAATCTGAATAGTTTGGGAGACCATTTATAAAAAAAAAAAACCTTTCCATTTCTAAACAAAAAGGCTTTGTGGTGTCATTTTGGCTGCTGATCACAATAGCTCATTAATACCCTGTGGAGCTCTGAAGTTGGAGCCAGATGAAGAGCACTCCCCTGTGGTCTGCCAGGACCACCACCAGCACCCAAAGCACTTGTGATGCACAAGGAAGGTCCCTGTTCCTCTCCAAGATGCTGAGCAAACAGTGCTTCAACTAATTCATCTTCTAAGAAAAGTCATAATAAAGTCACCCCCAGCTTTATTATATATTTAATATTTATTTATTAATTTATTTATTCCAACAAGTGTCTGGTGAGAGAAGTGCCCAGCCATGGTAAAAATCATTCAACTAAGGGTAGTGTGAATGGTGGGATATTCCCAGAAAAATAGTGCTATGGGTGGGTTTGTGGGCATAGATTTAATACAGGGGTGCAGGGGAGTTTTCTCCCCCCTAGTCCTGATTTATGGACACAAGTGATTAAACCCCCATGAGATGCTGTGGGCACAAACATGTCCCTGAGAGCTTCTGAACCTCCTTTGGGGGTTTGGAGTGAGAGGGAAGGTGCTTTTCCTTTGGGAAACCAGGACAGTTCTTGAGCCAAAGATATGAAGCATCAGGGCAAAGCAATCAGCTGGGGGTTTTTTAGGGGTAATATTATTCTAAACCCCAAACCTGAGAAATCCTTTAACTGTAGAGACTGAGGAAAGTCACTTCTTGTGCTAACCACATGGCCTTACAGCAGAGCATTGGGCTGGAGATCTCTGTATCTCACCTCTCCTAATGATGTCCTTCTAGGAGTAAAATGAGGATGATTTTATTTGGAACACCCAGGGTGTTAGCAGTGTCTTTATCAAACCAGCATGGCTAACTACTGCTCATTCCCTCCCATGCTTCCCAGGGATGGGCTGCAGGGTAAAAACATATTAGTTTATCCTATGAAATATTCACCCAAGGGCTGCAGATCCACTGGACAAAGAGGTTAAAAATTACTGGGCAGGTGAGGACTCTGTTGGAGATCAGGGTCTCCAAACCTTCCTCGGTTCTTCTATCATGGACCATTTTGGCTAAAGATCTCCATGGCTTTCCCAAAGTATGGTGCCCACCTGAGACCACAAGCAGAAGAAGAAAAATGACTTTCTAAGCAACAGAGCTGTTTATTTATCTAGTGTGAGCTTTGTTTTATTGGACCCTGCTAACCTTTCCTGAGGCACTGCTGTGAAACAACTGACTGCCTAAGGACTCGATGCTGTGTGATCACATCCATCTAATCCTGCTCCCCATGGGATTTGAGTGGGAACAGAATTGAATCCTTATGTAGCAGACAGACTTGAAAATCCATTCCCATTTGAGCTAATTCCAGTCCCAGGGAGTCTCTAGGTGGAAGCTTTTCCACAGGCTTTAGTGGACTTCAAATCAAGCTGGAAACGGGGTGTTTTTCTGGAATGTCAGTGCCAGGGAGATTACAGAACTCCAAAACCTTTTGTCCATGCTGGATTTGGGGGACAAGCAAGGCAACAGCCCCACGAGCCCTCACACACAGACAGATCCAGTGGCTGCAGCTCACTGGGTCTGAATTTGCTTGCTGAAGAGGCAGAAACTTTGTGGCTGTTGTCAAAGATGTGTGAAGCAAATTGAGCTCCCCGTGGTGGGGATGGATTGTGGTGGCCAGGTCAAACCAGGCTACAGAAAGATGAGAAAGGCAATGAAAGGCAAAGCTGGGATGAAGGATGGGGGAAAGTCCTCCAAATGCATGTAGCATTGGATCAAGTTGTCCCCAGAGCATTTTCAGCACTCTGGGACACAACATCTGGCCACCAGCTGCTGCTCCAAACAAGCACCAGTTGCTGATGATTTCTGGGCTGCATCCACTGGTCCTGTGCAGGTGCCCCAGGTCCAGATATCCCATTAGGAATAGAGATATGGACCAGTACCCCAAGGTCAGGTTGGACTGGGATGTGAGGGATCTGCCGTATAAACCTGACTCATTCCAGAAGGAAGATGGATCTGATGAGTAAAACAACAAGACCTGGACTCTAAAATGAGCAGAGGCTCAGAAAGCAGCAGTGGCTCTGTGCCAGCTTCCATCAGTATCAGTCAGGTTGTTTCAAAGTGCTGCTGTGCATCACCAGACACTGGAATAGCACGGATGGGATTGGGCATCCATCACCATCTGATTCCCTCTGGGTTCCCAGAGAAAGGAACCTCTTGTGCTCTGGACCCTGCAAGACCTTTGGGGAGATACATGAAGCCTCCCATGGGTGAAGGCAGGAGACTGAAGTACTGGACAGAGGTTTGGGGTGAAGCAGGAGCCATAGGGAACACTCCCATTATGGAATTCAGTGGTCCTAGTGGAGCCATAGCAACACTTGTGATGTTTTGGCCCCTGTGCTGAAGGCAAATCACAATTTAAGGAAAAAAAATCTTGATGCGAGGGTAGATATTTTTTATATCATGAAACCTGATGCTTTCTAAACCTCAAAACCAGAAGATCTAGGTTAGGTTTTATTCTGTTTCCTAATGTTTTTACTAGAAATCTTTTAGGGTGCTTCATTTTTGACCTAGATGGGAAGGTGGTGGTAGGAAGCAATGTTACTCCAGGGAGTATTTCATGTGGATCTATCCTCTGGTGTGCAAGATAAATGTCCTTTCTCACCCTGGACCTTAAAACAAAGGCACTGAGCTACCTGACACATCTGGATGGTGCTGAGCTCCTCTCTGCTGAGGGGCTGAGCATCTTCACAGCCCTCACATATCAATGGAAGGGAAGTCACAGCTTGTACATTCCTACTGCTTGGCCCTTTTGGGGAATTCCCTTGCAGAATCTGAAAAAAGAAAAATAGCCTGGGCAGTCACTTGGTGACATAATTTCTAGGAAAGATCTATGAAGACTAAATGTTCAGGGGAAAAAAAAATAAAGGCAAAAAAACAACATCATTGGGACTTCAGACTGGATATATTTTCTTTCTCTATGGCCTAAACAACAACAGCAGCTAATAATTTTCCTAAGGTCGTCTTGCCAAAACATAAATGCTTTTCATGTTCCAAATTTAAATTTATCAAAATACTTATTCTCAGACATGAGTGAGCAGCCCGACAAGAACAGTTTTGAATGTGACCGTGGTGGAAATGAAGAAAAGAAAACACAGTAGAAACAGTCATAAATAATCACCCATCCTAAGAATGGAGGTGTTCTGAGGATTATATGTTCATTTGGACTTGGTAATTAATTGTAAATATATTCATGATGATGGAAAAATAGCCAAATGAGGACAATTAGACTCGAGTAGATGTGGAGGAACTGGGCTGAGTGGAGTTACTTTGGATTTGACAACAGAATCTCCCAAGTCCATTTGCTAACAAGTTTGCAGGATGCTTCCAGTTTTCCCCTGGGTTTGCCAGGCTGTTAAAACCACTGAAAAAATTTATTTTAATGCAAAGAAAAATAACAGATCTGTTTGTCTCCAGATCAGTCAGATGGGTGCCAGCACAAGGCAGCTTCTTCTGCAGCCTCTGCTCAAAGTGTGTGTATGGAGCCATCTCCAGATGGTGCAAGATGAGCTGCCCATGCTGGTGTCCACCCATGAGCTCATGTTCTCCAAAAAAAAAGTCTCATCTGGAGCTGATGTCCACTGGTGCAACATGTGTGGGTGGTGATGGGTTGCATCCCTACTCACAGCAGAAAGCTTTGCTCTCCCTGAGCTCCAAATTGATGGAGACAGTCATGTCCCTCATGAAGATGGTGATGATCTAAGATGTTCAAGCAATTTCCAGAAGTGGCTGGGATGGAGCAATGCACCCTTGGTGAGGGCTGGTGACTAAGGAGATGAGAAACTAAACAAAACTTGAGTGAAAGGGAGAAAAAGAAAAAACGTGATTATCTTTCTCTTGCTTTTTTTTTTATTTTTTGCTTTTTTTTTTAACAATTATTTCTTGTTTCCAAATTCCTGTCTATTTCCTGGTTCCAGCCCAGACGTGCCATGGGAAAGCCAGTTCTCACAGCATTTGCACAAACAGGAAGCATGTGAATTTTCAAAAGAGACCCTATTTTTATGAGCGCTCCCGCTGACTTTTGCTGACTCAAGAGACCTTGGCCAGAATTTAAATAAGCAACTTTGGAGTAACTGAACCAAACTTTTGCATTTCCAAACTGCTTATCTGCCATTTTTTAATTTTTTTTTTTCCCCAAAACAAAGCAAACTGCTTGCCTCCAAAAAATGAACCCCCCTGCCCACACCACTGCCTCACTATGAGACTGGTACAGAGCGATGCTTTCCTGCTAGGAGAGAAACCAGGAGATTATTAAAAAAAAAAACCAAACAACAAACCAATTTAAAAATCTCATTTCATTGCTGGAAAAATGCTAGGGAATCCCTGTTTCTTTCCACCCATGGGAAAGGAATCTGGCCAGTCGTCATGTGGAGCTGTCAGAAAGCATCACCTCCATCCACCCTGATGCTGCACAGCCCCCGGGATGTCTAAAGCTGTCAGTCCTGAAGGGGATGTTTACTTCTGGTCATGGTGAGGTAGGGATTTGTTATCCCCTTGGCATCCTCTCTGAGCAGAACATTCCCCTCTAATCATTTTTTTGGCTTCCATGGGTTTGCTCAGTCTTCCCAAGGGACGGGATTTTGCTGCTCTCTCCCCCACCAACAGGTGCCATTTGGGCACATGGGCATGAGCCCAGTCCCACCAAAACCTTCCCAAGAGCCACTCTGGGGTCTAAAAGCTGCAGTTTTTATTCCCAGATGGAAATTGAGGCTTTTAGGTGGGTTGGGAGAGGCGGGTGCTCTGGAAAACAACTGGCTTTTTGAAGAATAAGGTGAAAGGACCTTTCTGTGGCTGAAATTCTTTACGCTAATTTTAACAACGATTCCAATCCCTTGAAAATTGCCACTCAGAAAAAAAACAAACAGGGCCCATATTCAGCCACTGAACTGGCACACAGGCTTTTCTGGGACGAGACCTGGAATGCCTAACAGTAGCCAGCCTTATTCCTGTTTGGAAAAGAGAAGGGAGAGAGAGGGAGAAGGAGAAAAAGAAAGAAAAAGAAATTAAGGGCTACTCCTGGCTAATTGGCCCTCCACTGGCTGAGGCTGCCAACCTTGGGCTGGTTTTAGGTTACATGTAAGCAAGTGAAATGGTATATAAATAATAGCAGGGGGAGAACTACAGTGGAAAAGCCAGCCAGTGTCTGTCTGACTCAATGTTCTGTTATTCATCAAGTCCTGGTGTGGTTTGTGTCACTCGAGGCCCCTGGAGAGCACCCACCCGCCCGCCAAGGAGAGGCACTGGGGCTGGATCCACCAACCCGAGCATCACCCAGGCAGGAAAACCCCCAGACAAAAGGGAAACAAGCCCCTGGGGAAGCTGATGGGACCATCACCATCGTTGGTACCCATGACAGGGTCGAGATGGGCTGTGGTTGCAGTTTGAGCCTTGGGTTGGGGAATGGCTTTGCTTCAAGAATGACCTTCTGAAAGGCTGCAACCTAAGAGAGCATCTCTACAGACCTAGGGAGCCAATGGAGAGATCTTCACACCCTTCTGCTTTTCCCCTGAGACCCTCAAGAGCAGAGCAGATATTTAAGTCTGAATGAGAAGCCCCAAATAAACAGCTCCAGGTACTCAGGTAGCTCAGTAGCTGACAGCCTCTCACCCTTTGGTGCTGGCTGTAAGACTTATTTAGTCCCTCATATTAGTTTCCTTTAATAAACAGTTCTTTCCTATATATTTAGTCCATGAGCTTCTTTTTTTTTTTTTGTTACTGATGACTCAGCTTTTAATTTTTTTTGTTATTTAAAAAAACCAAACAAACCTAAACAAGAAACTAAACAAGACAAATGAACAAAAAAATAACAAAAAAAAATCCCAAACACCATAATACTAATTTCCCAAGCACAGGCAACCTGCAGAAGGTATTAGGAAATTTAAATCACCTCTCTTATATACACTAATACACACCCTGGAGGGGTGAGTACTCTACATCCTACATTTCATCTAGAGCCACAGTTCTGTCTTTCTGTCTCCTATTTCCTCCTTGGCTTTGTTGTTTGGGGTTTTTTTATCCCCTCTAATCTCCTTAATTTGCTTTGTTGGTTTGTTTTTTTGTTTTTGGTTGGTTATTGGGGTGGGTTTTTTTGTCCTCTCTGCTACACTTCCTATCATTCCTCCATCATTTCCTGGCTTCCTTCTCTCTGCCATCCTTCTCACTATCTCTGCTGACAGGAGATTTCCCCCCATCTCTGACAAGTCACACTTTCAAACCTTTTAGATAAAGGGAGCTGGGTTTGTTTGTCATTACATGCTGACATTCCTTTTATTTATTAGCTTTTATTTTCTACTGTATTCAGTTTTTCTGGTTGCCTCCACCAGTATAACTTCTCTCGAGTTACATGAGACTTCTGAGACTGCAAGGAACTCAGGAGAGTGATGTTATTTTCATGGCAAATCAAAAGCAAAACTATGAACCCTGGGTACAGTTTGATGATATGAAGCAAAAAAATATAATTTGGAGGCTAAACACCCCAAACCCCAGGGCAATCCTGAGAGCACAGCACAGAACAAGTCACAAGGAATGATCTGCACAGATCAAAACCACCTGTACAGCTTCATCGTGATGTCCCTGAGTGAGGAATGAAAAGGAATCTTCAAGGAAAAAAAGAAAGGAATGGGTTGTGGGGGAATCTTTAGCTATTTCTGTGATATATATATATTTTTTTTTTTTTTTTTCTGTGATATTTCTGTGTCATCTCCCAGTTTCCAGCCCAGCTGCACAGGGTGGCTCTAGGGCAACAACTGTGCTTCAAGCAGAGCTCACTTCTCTGGGCAATAATGGGGCTTTTTTATCCCCATATATTTGTTCCTCACCTATTTGGTCCTCTGTAGACAAAACAGGGTGAATTTCCTTTGTTTTCTGACTTGATTTCTGACTTTAAATAGCACCCGAGGCAAAATCCTAAAAGGCAAATTGAAGAAAAAAGCCTTACCCCCCAGGCTGACTGCAAACCCAAGTTTGTGTTAAGGTTTTACTACCAGTTCTTGTATGTTAGAAACTCTCCAATCATTACTCAACAGCTGTAGCACAAGGAGGAGACAAAGAGGAATCCTTATGGGGTTGTTGGGCCAATAGTTATTTGTCATAAATAAAATCTGAGCCTGGCTGGTCCTGAGCCAAAAATTGCAAGTTTGTCCTGGCAGACATGGTGTTACATGACAAGTAAAATTATGTCATGCTCTGAAGGGAAGCTGCCAGCTAGGAAGTCTGAGACAGCATCTCAGGGGCATGGGATGGAGGAAATAAAATCAACCTCATTGCCACCCCCGACCAAGAGCAGCCCAGGTGCTGAGAAGTTCTACCAACCCTCTGGTGATGTGTGGAAAATAAAGGAAATAAAAGAGCAGGTGGACTCCTGGAGGAACACAGCTCCAAGGTTGGTTGCACTGCAAGAGCCAACCTGGAAGAGGCTTGAGATCCCAATGGTCATCACACAGACTTGAGAGACCCAGGTGGAGAAGCCACCAAGGCTCACAAGGGAGAAGGTGCTGTCATGGAAGGGGTAAATCATCCAATTTTGGTCTTTTTTTTTGGTTTTCCTGAATTGGCTGCTGTTGCATGTTGGCTCGTTGAGACCTGCAACATTTTTGGTTCTGAATGATGCTGTGTGTCCTTCCCTTCAACTCAGCCAAAACTGAGGATAGCCTCAGCCTGACTTTAGACTTTTTTTTAAAAAAAAAAAAAACTTGAGTTCTTATTGGGAAAAAATGATTAAAAAAACCCCTCAGCCCAGAAAAGGAGATGTATACAGCCTGGAAAGTGCCTACTGACACTGGATTTGAGTGGCAAAGCAGAAATGAGCACTCAGCTCAGTGTTTCCACACGTGCACACATGTGCACACACACATTCCTGTCTGTGAGCAGCCACAATCACCCACACCAATGCACCTTCAACTTACATCCAAAAAAGCCCAGGCTACAAAAAGAGAAAATAAGAAAAGGAGGGGGAAAAAAAAGTAAAAGAAATATTTGGGCAACTGGAAGGAATTATTCTTTCTTCCATATCCTGGGTTCTGTTCATAAATCACCCATAATATTTTAGATGTCTCGAACAATGTTGCCATTTGATGAAATAAAATATTGAACCTATGTGACATCATCTTTTATCTGAAGGGTTCTGCACATTTGGTTGTGTTCCTGAGCCACATTTGTTGTGCAGATATTTAGAACAAACCTGACATTTTATAGACTTCCTTCTGCTTGTGCATGTGTTGGAGACAGTTGTTTGGATTAGCACGATCAAGAAATTTAACACAGCCTTTCAAGATCCCATTTTCATCTGGATTTGCACAACACACACGAGAGCGTGATGCCAAAAATATGGTTTTTTTTTAAAAAAACACATACACTTTGTTGTGACTGTTTGTAACTGGTAAAAATCCTAGGATGCCCTGATTACCATGACCTGTGTGCTTTCATACAAGCCTAAGATATAAAAGTTCTGTATACAAATGAAAACCGTTAACTTTCATACCACATGTGTTGTACTTATGCCAGTGGGAAATGACAGAGAATGTACAAGGTCATGGTTTACTAAAAATATAAAAGTTTAACATGTGGTGTTAATAGAACACACAACAGGGGTCACTGGTACAATGGAAAATAATTCATTTCCAATGTCAGGCCAAGTAATTCACTAGGAAAGAACATTTTAAAATGTGGTACTTATATCTTTCTCTTTCTGTTCTTTATGGTGAGTTCTAGAAAATAAAATAAAAAAGGGTAAAATTACTGCTAATACAAATGCATAAATAACAGATGTGATTCAGCTTTCAACTGTTAGGATAAAGCAATCACGAGGCTTTCTGGAGCTGGCAGAACGACACCAGTGTGTGTGGCATCAGCCTTGTACCCCCTCCTTCTTCCCCAGTGATTAACTACCAGCAAGCACTAAATCCTCCCCAAGACATGTTTAAACCTTGACTTCTGTCTTGCCAGCTCTTGAGGTGCCTCAGCCCCAAACTGAGCACCACAAAAGCCCTGCCCAACCTCTGCTTAATCCGGGCAGAGCACCAGCTCAGGAGGCAGCTCTGCTTCCAGCTCTTCATCCCACAAGGACAGGGATTTGTCTGCAGGAACCTGGCAGGGAGAGCCTGCCAGAAATCACAAAGTTGGGGTCATCCTCTACCCTTCAGCTCATCTGATGGTGGTTCCCAGGACAAGGTGCCAGGCTGAGTCTTGCACCAGATATAAGTGGCAATATCCCCTCCTTCTGCCTGTGATATCCAGCTGGAAAGGCCTCTACCCCCCTTTCCCAGTGATATCCAGCTGGAAAGTCCTCAAATCCCCTTTTCCAGGAGGCTGCCACCCACCTTCCCAGTATCTTCAGGGACCTCAGCAGCCATCTGCACATGCATGTACTGTTAGGAGTCCCCCTTGCCCCATCACCTGGACTGCATGAGACCTGGCACCTCAGCTTGGATCCTAAACTTCCCAAGCATCCCTAATTGTACTGGGGAGGGGGGGGGGGAATAATTAGAAACAGATGTTGCAGCACTCCTTGTTGTAACCAATGGGTATGTCTGTGAAATGAAGCTACTCGGGGCACCTCAGCTGATGCTGCTGACATGATACTGGCTCTAAGCAGCCTCATCCCATGGATGTCTGGAGCTCAACAGCTGTTGCATTTCTGCTGGAAGACTTGATGCAACAGGTTGGCTGGCTGGGAGCATCCCAAGCAAACCAAGCTCTGCTTTTACCTGCCCCTTCCAACTCTGCACGCTGCTCTGTCAGCAGCTTTTGCCTGAGGAGAGCAGCAGGTGAAACTGTTTTTCTTTCCTTCACTCCCTTGCCTGTAAGTGTTTTCATTTCTGGGCTGGCTCAGCCCATTTCTGTAACATGCATCTCCCTGTCTGAGCAGTCCAGCTGATGGAAAACATGTTTGAACTGGCTGTCCTTCCCCTCCTGTCTCCTGGTGTTCCTGCTGCAGACTCTGCTGAGCCTCCCCAGAACCACCTGGCACCGGCACCTGGCAGGGATGCTTGATGCTTTTCAAGTGATAATGGCCACGGTCAAGCTCAAAAAAAGCTTTTGGAAACCATCTCTCAGCTGGACTCTGAGGATCTATCTGCTCTGCTTCCTCACTGCTTGCTTTGGTAGGACTCGCCCCAAGCCGCCGCCAAGTTTTTTGTAGGTCAGATCTTGAAACTGTTTTCCTTCCCTTGGGAGCCCCGGGAAGAATTGTGAGCAAGGCTGGAGGCTGCTTTGTGCCCATCTACCTCACCCCCAGTGTCACTAAAGTTTATGGGATTCTTCCCCTCTGACTCAGTCAAAGGATCATTAAAATAATACAGGGAGAAACGTGGTAGAAAAAGCCACAGCGGGGCAGTTAAAGGGAGCAGACAGATGGGAAGATGGATGAGAAGGAAATGGATGCTGGGCATTGAGAAATGCAATGTGTTTCTGGGCATAGCTTTCCCTGAAAGCAATTTTAAGGGTTTGTGTCACCTCCCAACTGCAAAAGGCTTCGTTCTAAGTGTTGTCTGTCTTATCTCCCTCAGCCCTTTGTGTGTGCCAAAGCCAGCTTTGCTCATGGCATGGGGCAGTGATACTTGTTTGCCCTCCCTCTGAGCAGCCAACATCAGTGTGAAATTAATCTTTAATACACAAATGTGTGTTCAACACATCCTAGTTGCTACGATTAACAACCTGACATAAAAAGTATATGGGACTGAGTACACTCATAATAAATTCCTGAGAGATGATATTTGCTGGCTGGTGGGAAGGCAGCCACGTTACGACACATTAAGCTGGCCATAAAGGATGCTATTTAGTGAGAGTCCAGTTTTCTGACCTTGTCAGCAAGAATCTGGAATTATTTTTAAAGGACAGACTGTTTGTGATGCAGTGAGGCATTTCCTCTGGGATTAGGGACTTCTCACAAGGCTGGTGAAGGTGAGGGAGTCATTCCAGTGGATCCAGAGAAATGTCAATGCATCTGTGGAAACAATGAGAGAAAATAAGAGGGAATAACTGTAGGAACTGGGGGAAAAAAATAGCTCAAAATATTTAACAAGCTTCTTCCCTAGTTTTGAGCTATCTCAAGTTGCCTTAAACCATTTTTGTGGTGACCACAGCCATGACTGCAGTGCCCTGCAGGTTGCTACATCTCAGCTGATGGCTGGTGACCTGCTAACCCCCTTCAAGGCTGTTTGAAATCACCTAAACCCCCCCAGATGTCAAATGAAACAAATTCAAAAGCGAGGAGATACCTTTTTGGTGTGGCTCTATATTCACTTGCAGTCAGCTCATAAAGTAATATCCTTCTCATTTTCCTTGGGAGCAAAGGCAGGATTTGTTGCTGGTGCAAAATGAGTTGGTTTCTTTTAAAATAAATCACTAAAAAAACTCTTGCAGATATGGTCATGTGTATGCTTAGAGAGACAGATGCCCTGGCAACTATCATGGGGACATTTTTAGAAACTGTCTTAATTATCTGGCCCAGGGTTTTGTTATGACGTGTATCTAAGAGTAGGGAGAGATGCAGCTCCTTTTTCCTCTGCCAAACCCTCTGATTCTCACTGCCTTGTTAATTTTAAAATGCACTAACAATTTCAAGAAGTTACCCATATCCTCAAATATAACTGATAGTTGTAGGGCTCCTAATTTGGACTAGGATACCCTTTATACCATGTCGTGGGGATGTCCTTATAAATGGAGGAATATGAGGAAGGTAAAACATCCAAAAAATGCCAAAGGTAGCCAGTCCAGTGAGCATTAGTACTGTCAGAAAGTATTCTTCTTATTAAATTAATTTTTATGCAAGCTGAAGGTAGAGCAAGTGGACTTGATGATCTCAGAGGTCCTTTCCAGCCTGGCCGATTCTGTGATATATCTCACCATAAACCACGGAAGCAAAAAAAACCCCAACAAGATGATATAAAGCCTCTATAGAATAATTACATTACTATTATATTATAATATATTATTTTACAAAGCTGTTCTCTCCCCAGGCAGCAGTTAGAGTGGCAGAGCTGCAGGGAGGGAAACACCAGTGCAAGGGCTGCCCCAAAGGCTGCCCCTACATCATTTTTCAGAGACACCCTCATGGTCCAGCTGTCACTCCTTCCCTCCCTTCAAGCCCTGTGGAGAAATGGAATTCAAAGAGTCCCACAACTGCTCAGGACACTAAAAGAGAATGTGATTAACCAGCTCTTGACCTCTGCCAGCAGCTCCTTTTCCTTGGCTCTTCTTGGGGATGAGGAATTGCAGGGCTGGGATGCAGGGTCAGTGGGAAACTCTTAACCAGTGCTGATCAGAGCCAGAAAAGGCTCAGAAAGTGCCAAGTTCCTGAGGAAGGGGTTGTGGACTGTGCCTACATAAGCCAGCAAGGTCTGGCTTCAGCTCAGGACAAGAACATTTCAGGGAAACTGAGGACTTAACACCCAGGGATGACACAATGCCTCTTTCTCCCTGGAAAGCCCTTAAAATGCAACAGGTCAAGTTGAGGTACTCCATGTGCCCATGTTTAATTGGGATCAGGGCTGAAAAGAGTTTGTCTGCTTCTTACTGGGCTGTTAGAGGATTTATTTCCCCTATGTATCCCCTATGAAAGCTGTGGAGGATAGGACATAGGTCAGATAGGATAAGTAGGATAAATAAATACAATTCAGGTAGGATAAATCTGGAGAAAAGTAGCACTCAGCTATACCCCTCAGAAAAAAATCACCCCCAGGCCTGAATAAGGAGGCAAATGAGAGCAAATTAACCAACTGCATCTGATCAGGAAGAATCAGAATGTAAACCAGAGCTCCAAGCAAGGGGTTTTTCTGCAGCTGGGGAAGGCGATGGTACAGGTTCAACACCAGGTTACTTTCCCACACATCATGTCCTCTGTTTGTGCAGACAGATCTGTCTGCATCTATATTTAACTAGTCCAGAAACCAAGTGAGATAACCAGGTTAAGGTTAGTGCTCAGGGTACGTGTGTGCCTGTGTCAAGCAGGGTATCCTGATTGCAGAATTAAATGCTTTCCTGCCGGAGTAATTAGGAGAGACACGCTGAGATTTATAGACATCTAATCACTGCAGACATTCTCAGCTCCCTATCTGAGGGACTGAGCCTGGAGCTTTTGCCAGATTCTCATTTCCACCACATTTTTACAGTCACAAAATTAGATTAAAAAAGGAAAAAAAAAAAAAAAAAAAAAAAAAAAGAGAAAAGAAAAAGAGAGAGACAAATGAGAAGGCTTCTTGCGAGTGAGAGTGAGCTGCCTGCTGGCAGTTTTATTTCCAGCTTACTTCCACGGACTTTGTTTATGTGTTGCTCCACTTGAAACAAACTCTCCCTTTGTCTTTTCCCCGACCAGAGCTGTCTAGATGGAAATAGAGACCCTGCCAGCCCTGCTCTCACTGGGTGCCCTTGTACCTTGCTGGGAAAGGCTGAAGCAACAGGGACCACTCTTATCCCATTAGGATAGATTAAAAAAAAATGAGAACTGGCCTTGGCATGAATGAAGTTGGGCAAAGCAGAAAGCTGGCTGGCCATAGCCAACGTGGCAACAGAGCAAAAAGCCTGGGGAGATGTGAAGATTTAGGGCTCTGACTCACAGACGGAGCAGATTAAACTCAGGCTTCCCACAGCTTCCTGCCCTGCCCCTGCTGAAACTCTGCTCTGCAGCAAGGACACTTCAGTCACTGCAGCACAAATCCCTGATGGGCATCAAAAGCAAAGCCCAGACATCCAGCAAAGGCATTTTCATAGCACTTGCCCCTCCATTGTTTCTATTCCTTGACACATTTTTGCAGGTGGGGAAACTGAGGGAAGAAGAAGCTTTGCCTAAAATATTTAGGACTGGTTGAAGTTGTCTCTCTAAATCAGCAGAGAGGCACCTGCTGAAGACCTGCACAGAAGCTGAGGCAACTCATGGAAGTATCTCAGTATGGAATTAAAGATCAGGTTTTAGGCATCAGTTTCTTCAGCATTTTCCTCCCATAACTTGCATCTCATCCTAAGATAAAGGGTGGACATCAAATGAGAGGAGAGGGCCAGTGTGGATAAATCATTACTAGCAAGATAGGAAGGTGCTGATGTGATGCTCCAAGACATGGTTCAGTGGCAGAGTTGGCAGTGCTGGGTTAACTCTTGGACCTGATGATCTTAAAGGGTCTTTTCCAAAGCTATTCTATGATGCTAAGAGTGTTTCCATTTTCTTAGCCCAATTGTACACAAGCTGATGAGAAGTCGAGGTCCAACTTTGCTCCCATCACCAGCAATCAGGTATAAACCCAAGTTCCAGGACAATGATTAGCAATCACCTCTAGATTTAGTTATCACAGCTTAATATCTCAGCAACTGCTAATTGCAGTCCCAGCTCCCAGCCAAGAGCATCAACATCAGTTAAAATTGATGGAGCATTAATTAAAATTGAGGTCAGCAGCAACACAGGACCATGCTTATGATAGAAGAAGGTGGCAGGGGCTGGTATGAACTCAACCCATGCATGAACACTCACAGTCACAAGGACTTTCCCTTTGCACATTGCTCTCAGAAATCACTGGTGATGTTTCTTTCTGGGTATTTTCCTCCTTATCAGCATTTAGCATCTGCCAAGCTATTGAAATGTGATTTAATTTCTCATCCATGTGATCTGGACATTAGCATTCTGCTTCAGTGCTGAAAAGTTCAGGGTAAGCCAAGAGGTTCCTGGAACCCAACAGTTAATGAGAAAAAGTTGTCTTGGCAAGAGAAAGAGTCTCATAGGCTGGTTCAAATATATTAAAGGTGAAATGTTTTGCAACAGGGAGGATGCTCTTTCCAGCCTGAGCTTTTAAGGTTGAGTTTCCTGATTTGCATTCTTTTGAAAGCATAGATAAAAGCTTGGAGGCATTTCTGCTTCCTTTGCTATTTTGGAAAGTCCAGGGGCTGGTGTGTAGATGCTGAGGGATGTACTTGGCACACACCAAAAAAAAAAAAAAAAAAAAAAAGAAATTCAGGGCAAGGAGGAGGTGAGAGGAGAGAGGAAGAGATTAGGAGTTTGGGGATGTGACAACAGGAGATATTGTTCCTCTCTTTTCAGAGCTAGTGACTTGCCACCAAGCTCAACCAGTTCTCCCATCCTGAACTTTCCTAGTGTCATCAGCTGCAGTGTTTCATCAGGGGACCCTGAAATAACCATTCTGTTCAGCTGAGTTGTTGTCAGCAGGAGAAGGGCCCCCAGTGAGCTCCTTCCCAAACATCTCCTGGCTGCCTTCCTTGCTGATTTCCATTTTTTTTTTTTTTTTTTTTTTGCATGAGGTTGCTGCAGAGGAGAGCAACCTGTCCATGGCCAACAGGGCATCTCCTTGCCTTCAGGAGCCTGGTCCCCTTTTTAAAGGAGATTTACCAACCATGCTGTCACCTTTCAGCATCTCTTGAAACCTTTGCCTTTTACCTTGCAGCCTGCGAGTCCCCCCTGCCCATTTTCACACTTTTGGGGTGGAATAAGAGAAATCATCATCACACTCCCAAGGCTGCCTGTTTGGCTCCCTTCTCTGTTCCTCTGCCTCCCTCCTTTGAAGTCTATCTCAGCCCTTAGTAGCTCTAAGATGACACTTAAGTTACACCTCTCCTGCATTCTTATCTCTGTCAGCGGTCTTTGAATTGCTGACACTTTGCCAGCCCGATGGCCCCGCTGGTGAAGGGGATGTCCCCTGTGTGACCTTTGGGTTTCTGAAAAAGACACCTGAAACCCCAAATGGAAGGGATCAGAGGAAGGGGGAATCCTACCTCTTCTTCATCAGCCGCCAGAGAGCCCTCTCCCCTTCCACAGGAAACAGCATCTGGCTTATCTCTTTATTTGTCTCCCTTTTTGGAAACTTTTCTTTTAGACATAAAACCACTTCTTGTTTTTCCTTCTTTCCCAATGTGGCTTTGAAGCCACTCTCTCCTCCGAGTAAATATCATTACAAAAGGGAGGGTTGCTAGAGGGAAGGAGGTCAGTTGTGCAGAATAAAGATGAAACCCTAGAAAATATCTGAGTTTCTGGTCCACTGCAAGAATCTGGGCTACAAACCAAGCAGCACTGCTAGAGCAGAAGGCAGGTTTCCCCTCCTGTTTTACAGTTGCTTTCATATCATTGTGAATGCCACTAAAAAGGAGTAGCATGCTGATAGTCTTATATAAATAATTAAAATCAAATTAAAAAAAAAAAAAATTGCCCAGTCCACTTTGGACAATGTTGGTGAGCATCAAGAGCATCAGCCTCTCCATCTAGGTCTTCACCTTCACTCATTGCTCATCCTCATCCCTAAAATATTACATTGATAATAAACCTGGACTTCATGAGCACCTAAATCAGGTATTTTACAGTGTTCTCCAAAATGAACGAAGCAGTCCCAGAAACATCACCAAGCCTGGTTCCTCCTGCCAGAAAAGTCCACTTACTCAGAGTGGACAGAAAAAGGAGTGTTGGTATGCTGGTACCTGCAGGATTTTACACCTCCCATCCCAGACTTGGATTTGCTGAGTACTGATGGCAGAAGGTCCCCTGAGCACTGAGGGATTCCATGGTGCTCCTTTATGCTTGGATACTTTGGGGCAAACCCACCACTCAGGACTTGCCTTAGCTAGGCAGAAAGCCAGAGATGGCTCCTTTCTCCTCAGCTGACCAACTCACTGCTGAAAATCTGCTGCCAGCATCATTCCTTCTTCTCAGCTCCCTCTTTCCCCCCCTTCCTGTGCTGCAGATCCTCAGCCCCATTTGCATTTGTGCTTTTCAGCCACATAACGAAGACCAGAAGGGCTGCTGTGATGGACAGAACTAGTTCAGCTCTTGCTGGATTTTGATGAAAGGCAATTTGATTTCCACAGCCAAGTTATTTAATGAGCCTCTAAAATTACAGCCACAAATTATGCACATACAAAACTATGCATTTGTGCACTGAAGAGGCAAGATTTCCAAAACAGGAAGCCATTGGTCTGCATTAAAAGCAAAAACCCTGCCTGCATAGCTGGGTTCCCCGTATCAATGCATATAATTATTCTGTCTGCCCAGCTAACACAGTGGATTGAATGCACAATGGCTCTGGAGGTACCTCCTGAGCCATTTTCACATTACAGATGTCTCCTGCTGTGTTTATACACCCATTTGCTACAACCCTGCACACAAATTGATGTCTGGAGCAAGGGAGGACTCAGCTCCCTCCATGCACAGATTGTGTGCACCATTTGCTGGGGTTGCCTTAACCCAGCTCCCTCCTCCTTTCACCCTCAGGGATCCAACACCTCCTTACCCAGCTCTTTGCAAGATGTCTGAGATGTCAGGAAATCTGCAGCCAGCACCCTGGACCCCGTGGAGTTCTGTGGGAGGAAGATGCATCCATAAACCATGCAGTTAATTCTTCATTTTTTTCCTTGCACAAGGGAGCACTGGTCACAAGAGGGTGACAGCTCCACCACCAAGCATTCCCCAAGCCATGGTTCATGGCTTGTCAAGATGAGATGACAGAGAGGCAGAAGAGGTTCATGCCCCCCAGATGAAATTACTTCCAATCCATAAACCCCATTTTCACTCCTCCTCAGCACTTCACACAGCTCTGCCATCAAGGAGGGGTTTAATTGCTTCTTATCTCTTCATCTATTCGGTTTTTATTCAGTTCTAGAGGTCTGATTGGCCCTTAATTATAACATATCCTTTTTCTTCTCTCAGTTTAAGTGGTTCAGAGTATTATTATTATTATTATTATTATTATTATTATTATTATTATTATTATTATTTCTGGTGAGATTATCACAGAAGCTCTTCTGAACACCGACTTGTTACTTTAAACCTGGTGGCAACATCACATCAGATCCTTTTCCCTCACATCTTGTGACTCTCCCTCCTTTCATCCTTCACATTTCCTAGAGCAGCCAAGCCCAGGAGATCAAGAAGATTTCACCAAACCAAAAGCAAGACTCTTGCACGTTTGTTTGGTTGGGTTTTTTTTTTCAGATCTCTATTATTCCCTGCTCAACTAAGCCTACTCTCAAAGAATTATGTTGGAAGACTGGTCAGAAAGGATCTCTTTTTTTTTTTTTTTTCATTCCACAAAGCTCAAGAAACCCTCTAGGAATAGTGGGAAAACGAATCAGTTTTCTGCTCTCAAAGAGATTTTTACAGCAGAGGAAGGAGGTGCTCAGCTGACAGACCTCCAGATGACAGCTGTCTTCTCCAGAGACCATAGGAAGGATGATAAACAACCCAGAGCAGCATATATTATGTTTATACAGTGCACACTTGCTCCACTTCTGTTTCCAGAAACTCCAGAGCTCTAAGCCACAGGTTTCTGCTTTAACTCTTGCAGCTCTGTGGGCACCATGAGCAGCTGGATGGTGACTGATCTGTCTTTTTATATTTTGCTTTATTTTGTTTTCTGGGGTTTTGTGGGTTTTGTTTTATTTCATTTCCATGAAGCAAGACTGGTTTTGCCAATTCCTCTCAAAATAAGCTGCTTAGAAATCTCAGCCTTTGCTTTAAAGGATTCACACAGCCACCACCAGTGTGCAAGAGCCAAGAGAATTAAAGCCAGCTCAATGCACAGTCAGCTGTGGCATGGATTGATTTTTTATTTCCTTCTGAGACAAAATGCATGTCTGTTTTTTGTCACGTATTCACTAATCCAACCTAAGCTGCTATTTAAGCATGAGGGAAGGGGGGAGGGGGGGGTTATTTTTATTTTGAATAAGTCCTTTGTACAATCTGACCATTTACCTAGCTGCTCTAGAATAAAGATTCCCCAAAATATAGTGACAACTCCCCAGACTTTGCTCTTGGGAGAGCAAAAGAACTTGAGAAATAAGAAGGGTTTCCTGTGCAGCAGGAAATGCCACCAAGCACCTCCCCAGGCTGAGCATTATTGGTTGCCAACCCAAGGAAGAAGTAAGAGCAAGGCTAGAGCAGCTGATCATGGCATTTCCTAAACTTAGCAACTTAGAAAAATCAGAGAGGAGAAGGCTCAGAATGGAGCCCAGGCTTTTCAACACAGCTGTGATCTCAGTGGTTAATATACAGGACTCTGAGAGCTGGCAAGTCACTGAAAGGGTAGGCAGAAAAGTAGATGCTTTCCAAAAACAAACAAAAAATTAACAAACAAACAAACAAAACCAAAAAATAAAAATAAAAAAACCCAACCCAAAACAGGAAAAGACTGCAAGGAGGTCAAGGCAGGGTATGGAAAGATTTCATCACCAGCAAAGAGATTTGAGAATTCCTCCTCTTCCAGCTCCTCTCTGAATATCTATTTTTGGGGTATGCATGCTGGAAAATGTGTGATTCCCAGAGCAGAAAAGCAGCAGGTAAAGCTGAAGTGAAATGCCAGATAAAGAGCAAACACTCTCAAGTGCAAGTAGGACCCCAGAGCAGGGCAGAGGGACAAGAGTTGGCCAAAGGGTCTGTGGTCAACTTGGCTCCAGCACTGGAGCATCTTGTGTAGGTGAAAGAGACCTAGGGGTCCTGGTAGACAAGAGGATGACCATGAGCCAGCAATGTGCCCTTGTGGCCAAGAAGGCCAATGGCATCCTGGGGTGCATTAGAAAGGGTGTGGTTAGTAGGTCAAGAGAGGTTCTCCTCCCCCTCTATTCTGCATTGGTGAGGCCGCACCTGGAGTATTGTGTCCAGTTCTGGGCCCCTCAGTTCAAGAAGGACAGGGAAGTGCTTGAAAGAGTCCAGCGCAGAGCTACTAAGATGATTAAGGGAGTGGAACATCTCCCTTCTGAGGAAAGGCTGAGGGAGCTGGGTCTCTTTAGTTTGGAGAAAAGGAGACTGAGGGGTGACCTCATCAATGTTTTCAAATATGTAAGGGGTGAGTGTCAGGGAGATGGAGTTAGGCTCTTCTCAGTGGTGACCAGTGATAGGACAAGGGGTAATGGGTGTAAATTGGAGCACAGGAGGTTCAAGTTGAATATCCAGAAACATTTTTTTCCTGTAAGGGTGACAGAGCCCTGGAACAGGCTGCCCAGGGGGGTCGTGGAGTCTCCTTCACTGGAGACATTCAAAACCCGCTTGGACACGTTCCTATGTGATGTACTCTAGGTGGCCCTGCTCTGGCAGGGGGGGTTGGACTAGATGATCTTTCGAGGTCCCTTCTAACCCCTAGGATTCTATGATTCTATGATTCTATGATCTTTGTGGAGGCAATTTTGAAGCTAGTTCAGGAACCAGCTGCAATTCCAGCCCTTAAATCCTGCCAAGCTGGACACAACAGCCCAGAGCTGAGCCTTGGAAATGTGCAGCAGAGCATCTCCAAGAGAAATCTTTTAAAAAAGCCCTTGCAAAGGAAGCAGCAGAGTTGGTTTCAACAGCCTCAAGCTGATGGAAAGGGCCACAAAGGATGGAGAGAAGTGGAAGGGATAAGTTTCCTCCCTGAGTGCCAGAGTTGGCCCAGGGAACATTTAACATAATGTAAAAATAATATGCTATTAAACCTAATGGACCAGCTGACCCAAATGAGTCAAAGGAAGAAAATCAAAATTGAATGTTTCTATGGCACTGAATTCAGATGACTTGCTGGTATTAAAAAAAAAAAGAAGTGGGAAAGCCAAAGTCCTACATCTCACCTTTTTGGAAGTTGTAAAATTTCCCCAAATTACTGCATTTCAGATGTATTTACAGACAATAATCCAGTGCAGGTGGAAAAATGCTCCATCAAAAAGTGTTGGCTCCCAGAAACTGCAAATCTGAGGATGACTGTCACTGATTTAAAATGGACTTTGGGTCAGCCTTTTACAGGGCAAAAACCTTGCACAAAAATGCACACGTCCTCCTCTGTTATATTAATTTAGCAATAATATCCATCTAAATATTGCTTGCTTGCCCATATTTGAAGCCAAGTTCAAGGCTCTGCTTGAATCCTCCAATCCTTTCATGTCTTACTGTGTACCTGGGGGAGGGGAAAAGGCTGTGTTTGTGCAAGTATTTTGAAAGAAGGAGGTCCAGCAGAATGTGTGTGCAATGTGGGATGGTTAGGACCTCAATGGGGGTGAAAAAAATCAAGGTACTTGTTAGTAAGTGCCAAGTATTTACCACTACATAATGAGAATGGGAGCAGATTTTATTTTGAAGGATGTCTGCAGACCTAATGAATGTTTCTTTAAATATAAGGAGCTCAGAGGTTCAAGTGCTTCAGGATGTATAAAATGTGGATTTTCCCCTCGTATATTTGCTGTTTATTCTGCATGTTTATGGCTGCACCATACAGTGTGGGCTTAATATGAGAAAGGAAGGTTTCACTTCTTTCCAGAAGACTTGCCAGTTCCCAATAACTTTTTATTCCTTTTAACACTGAGCTGGGAAACAATAGGCTCCAATTAACAATAGCACAAAGCAGTTGAAGTTTGAAATAAATTGTTCCTAAAGAGTGCTGAAAGATCAGGCTTCATGTTCAGTTCCCAGTGATGCAAGTGAACTCTAAGCCCCTTTTTCAGCTGCCTCACAGTAATGAGCATCTCTCTTGCAAACTGCATCCCCAGAGCACTTGGCACACACGACCTGGGTTAACTCTGAAAGCAGTCAAAGGTCCTGGAAATATTGAGGTCTTTGTTGAACCAAATCGTGGTCATCACCTGCAGGTCACAGAAATGTCCCTTCCACCATCTCTGGAGTCTCAAGTGAGAAGAAGATAGAGAGAAAGGAGATAATCCCAACACATCTGTTGAGATGATCTGGAGAGTT
This sequence comes from Calypte anna, assembly GCF_003957555.1. Taxonomy (NCBI): domain Eukaryota; kingdom Metazoa; phylum Chordata; class Aves; order Apodiformes; family Trochilidae; genus Calypte; species Calypte anna. The sequence continues at coordinate 17,418,748 of NC_044257.1, forward strand.
GGGCTGATTCCAACGGGATGAGGTTCAACACGGCCAAGTGTTGTGTCCTGCACTTTGGCCACAACAACCCCATGGGGAGCTCCCGGCTGGGCACAGAGTGGCAGAAAGGGACCTGGGAGTCTGGATTGCCAGGAAGCTGAACGTGAGCCAGAAGTGTGACCAGGTAGCCAAGAAGGCCAATGGCATCCTGGGCTGGCTCAGGAACAGCGTGGCCAGCAGGTCCAGGGAAGGGATTCTGCCCCTGTGCTCAGCCCTGGGGAGGCCACAGCTTGAGTCCTGTGTCCAGTTCTGGGCCCCTCAGCCCCTCAGGAAGGAGATTGAGGTGCTGGAGCAGGTCCAAAGGAGGGCAACCAGGCTGGTGAAGGGATCCAGCAGAAGTCCTGTGAGGAAGGGCTGAGGGAGCTGGGGGTGTTGAGGCTGGAGAAGAGGAGGCTCAGGGGAGACCTCATCACTCTCTCCAACTCCCTGAAAGGAGGTTGGAGCCAGGGGGGGGTTGGGCTCTTTTCCCAGGCAACTCTCAGCAAGACAAGAGGGCAGGGTCTCAAGTTGTGCCGGGGGAGGTTTAGGTTGGAGATGAGAAAGAATTTCTTTCTGGAGAGGGTGATCAGGCATTGGAATGGGCTGCCCAGGGAAGTAGTGGATTCTCCGTGTCTGGAGATCTTTCCAAAGAGCCTGGATGTGGCACTGAGTGCCATGGGCTGGGAACCACGGGGGGAGTGGATCAAGGGTTGGACTTGATGATCTCTGAGGTCCCTCCCAACCCAGTCGATTCTATGATTCTATGATCTCCAAGTAGGAAGCTGTGGATGGGCTCCCTTTCTCAGCCCACAAGGATGTTTTCCATCCACGTTAGATTGCTGCAGTGATAACTGCTCCTATTTCCTTTTTTTCTTTTTTTTTCCCCTAATCCTGCTTTCCCTGAACTCAGGTCATCACCCTTCCCCTCTTATATGTCCAATAGCAAATATTGTGGATATATCTCTAGGAATCACCTTGCCAAGGTGCCATTTTCAATGGCTCAAATTGGCATCACACCTCAACCATCAAAACTCTCATCCTGAGCATTTTCATATTGCTCAGTGTGCAGCAAGCCTGGTTACCCCAACCCCTGGGATGGAAGAGAAGAAGGCTCTGTCCCATTTGAGTTGTGTTGTGGGTTTTGTTGTTTTTTTTTTTCAAATTCCCCAGCCAAGCAAGCAAAAGTGTGTGTGGCAGGAATGATGTGGGGTTTCAGTACACACCAAACATCTGACACCAACATTTTTGGAACGTCTTGATTGGAAATAAAGAAAGAGGTGATTTGAGATTTTCATATTTGCTTGCATCTTTGAGGATGTTTTTGGTCTTTCATCCCCTTCTGAAGGCATGTCACCTAATTATAACTCTTTCATCTCTCTATTCCCTAGTTAGAACATGCCAATCCCTTTTACAGCAATTGATTATGACTTGGAGGTTTCCACATTCCAGCCAGTTCAGAGAGTTGGGATATTTGTGAATACCTGAATAAACTCCTTTAATCCAAAAACAAACTCCACCTGAAAGCAGCTGTATGAAAAAGCCATTCATACCTTGTTTTCCAACTTACTGCTTCATGGTTTCTTTGGATCTGACCTGACTTCCTGTACTAATGGTCTCTGAATGCATTCCCAATCGTGGCTTATTGGTCTATAAGGTACCCCGCATTTATAGGGAAGAGGAAAAGGAGTTCCACAGCAGCTGCTTACACAGAAAACTCTGCCTGAAGAAGCCAAAAAAATGGACTTGAAGTTAAAAGGAAACACGAAGTGCACAAACGGCCCAGCCCCTTGGGCTGAACTTTTTAAAACAAATATTCCCTTGATGTTGTTAGAAAAACAAAACACAACACAACACAACAACACTCTTGGCTTCTCCCAGATGAAAAAATACCTCTGAAATTACCACCAGGACTGTCATTCCCAAGTGTGGGAGTTGACACTTTGCTGGTGAAGGTAGGGGAGGTGTTTAAGTAATCTGGGAACAGAAGTGCAAATGTGTGGATGAGCTCATGGAGAGCCCGAAGAGGGAGAGCTCTGCTCCCAAGAGCTGGGGGACACAGCAAGGTCACCAAAGTCATGGGGATCTCCTTTACTGCCAAGATCAGACTGACAAAAGGAGATTAAAGTTGACAAACTCGCATAATCACCTACAAATAATGGTTTTGGGGGGCTGTGAGAGGATTTAGAGAGGTAATATTATGCATCTGCACTATTCTGATACATTTTATTACTTATTTTCTAAGGACCACTAATAAGATTCTGATGCTTTGTTCAGAGCTGGTATGATCAAGATCATTTCATTGACAAATGTCTTGTCAACTGGTAGAGGTGAATCCACCTAAACAAACCTTTTCAGTCTCAAGAGCTCCTACAAAAGTCAATTAAAACTCCTCAAGGGTGTTCACCTCCTTGGAGAACAGCCCAGTTCCAGTTAGAAAGCTGCAGAGGGCTTTTGGTGGCTGAACAGTGGGTCCTACCTTTAAAAAGTTGGGCTGTGAATTATAAAAAACAGAGAATCAGAATAATTTGGGTTGGAAGGGAACTCTAAAGGCCATCTAACTAAAGCACTCCAGTCCCCCAGATGGGAGATACCTTCCTTTTGCAGGAGTCCCACTGTCCCCATCCAAAGCTCTTCCTGATATAAATACCATAATTCTGAGGCTCAGCAAACCACAATGATGATGATGTACTTGCACCCAAGAGACCTTTAAAGAAGTTAGGTGGTGGGTTTTTTAAAACTTTTAATTAGTGCACTGACCTCCTTATAAAGTTTGACCAGAAAATGTGAAGCCATGAGCCCAACAGATGGGTTGCTTGTGTTTGAATTTCCATTATTCAGTGGCCTGAACCGATTTATCTGCCCAGCAGCACACGGGGCCTTCAGTATCCTGTGAAAAGGCAGGATCTAATGAGGCAGAGGAAAGAAGTGACAGATTTTGGCTTCCTGCAGCCCATCCTCAGAAGTGGAAACTCCTGGTGTTGACTGACCAGCTTGGCTGAGTGATAAGTCAAAAAGGGCTTGGGCAATGAGCCAGGATGGGGACAGTTCCTCCTTCAGGAGAAGATGAACAAGTTTCAGGAGGAGGGAAGAGATTCAGGACTCATCTGACATCTGATTTCCCCCCCTTGCAGCTGTCACCTTGTCACCTTCCAGCGGTGACATTCACCTCCCCGACTCGGGGTCTTTGCGTTTCTCCCTTGGTTGCCATTTGGCTCTGGGTTGCTCAAGATGTGCCAAGAAAACCCCTGGAAAAGAGACATTCCAGCCTGGAGAATCTGGCAGTTGTCCTTCACATACAATATCCCTGGTAAAGAAGATTTTTTTGGAACCTATAGCTCAAGCTGCTTGCTGGTAGTGGCTGTTTGCCTACAAAATAAACAGGAGCAGAATATGCCTCATTACAGTCACACAGTGGGTTTTATTTTTCTCTGACATTTTGGGAGGTGGTGCAGAAAATGAGACTCTCTCCAGAGTGATTCACACGGTGGCCAAAGAGGTCTCTGTGGCTGACAGTAAACTGTGTGACCTACCCATTTCCCAGTAAGGATCCAGCACCCGGCGCCAGCAAGGGACAACGGGGAAAGAGGGAGCAGGGAGAGAAGGCTCATGGAGAGAGGTTTGGTTTGGAAACATCTCTGGGTGAATTTTGAGCTGAAAAAAAAGAAAAAAAAAAAAAAAAGAAATTAAGGCAAAGTTTAAAAAACACCAAAACAACTAAACCTCCTCAAACTGAAGCCAATCTTTGATTCCTTCTCTGAAATGACATCATTGCATACCCAGTGCAGCCACAAAGCCTGACAGCTGGCACAGGCTTCCTTGGGAAGGATCTATCACTTTTCCCTTTGAGAAATATGGAAGGTATTGTCTGGGACCAGCCTGCCCTGGGCCAGGCAGGGGGGATGGTTTGTGTAATGACATCCTCCTCAAGCCCTTTTTTGTGTTTCCCTTGGTGTTTCACACAAATTCAAGGATTCTGGGAGGCTGGAACACTCCCCACAGTGGCTGCAAGCATCCACAGGCATTGAGCAAGGAGGTCAGAAAGGGATGGAGTGGGACAAAGATGCCTGATTCATGAGGATGTGGCTGCCTTGAGGTGAGACTGCAATGTCCCCTGGTGCTGGTGGCATTCGCTGCTGAATGCCTTCGTGCTTAACCCCACGTCATCCAAGCTGTGACTACCTGCTGTCCTCCTTCAGTGGTGAGCCAGAAGAAGCACAAAGGGTCTTGCTCTGCAGAAGGTATGTGACAAGCCAGTCGTGCTTCATTAAATGCAAGTAGGTTCATAGACACTGTATTTCCAGGAACTGGCTTGATGTCAAAGCAGCTCATCACATCTTGGAGATGGACGGAGATGAAAGATGGAGATGGATGGAGGTGGATGATGGAGAACGGACAAATTAAAGCCCTAGGAGCAGAGGATGACTTTGGTCTGGTTTTTTATGAGTTGCATGCCATGGGCAGCTGGACCTTCAGTGCCCATGACTGTGCCCAGGTAGCCAAGAAGGCCAATGGCATCCTGGGCTGGCTCAGGAACAGCGTGGCCAGCAGGTCCAGGGAAGGGATTCTGCCCCTGTGCTCAGCCCTGGGGAGGCCACAGCTTGAGTCCTGTGTCCAGTTCTGGGCCCCTCAGCTCAGGAAGGAGATTGAGGTGCTGGAGCAGGTCCAAAGGAAGCAACTGGGCTGGTGAAGGGACTGGAGCACAGATCCTATGAGGAGAGGCTGAGGGAGCTGGGGGTGTTGAGGCTGGAGAAGAGGAGGCTCAGGGGAGACCTCATCACTCTCTACAACTCCCTGAAAGGAGGTTGGAGCCAGGGGGGGGTTGGGCTCTTTTCCCAGGCAACTCTCAGCAAGACAGGAGGGCAGGGTCTCAAGTTGTGCCAGGGGAGGTTTAGGTTGGAGATGAGAAAGAATTTCTTTCTGGAGAGGGTGATCAGGCATTGGAATGGGCTGCCCAGGGAAGTAGTGGATTCTCCGTGTCTGGAGATCTTTCCAAAGAGCCTGGATGTGGCACTGAGTGCCATGGGCCGGGAACTGCAGCAGGAGTGGATCAAGGGTTGGACTTGATGATCTCTGAGGTCCCTTCCAACCCAGCCCATTCTATGATTCTATGATTCTATGAAAGGAGAGAAAAAGAGATGGAGGTTCCCTGGAGATTTGCTTCTGGATGGCCAAATGGCCCACTAGAGCATGGATGCTTCTGCCTTTCAATAGTCAAAGCTGGGTCAGAAGTTCATTCCCAAAGGAGGGAGAGCAGGGCTCTGCTTCACTCCACAAAGTGCAGTCTGGCAAAGAGATGGACAAATGCCATAGGAATCTGAAAGATGTATTATTAGGGTATGTGTAGCTCATATTTCATTCCTTCAAATGTCTACATTAATGAAACCCATGTTTCATTGCTGCAGAGAATTTGAAGGCCAAAGGGACCATTAGATCATCTGGTATGACCTGGGCTAGCACCAGAGAATTGAATCCACAGAGAGAAATAATGTGCGTTTGATTAAGTCCACTTAACACAACGTTTCCCCAAAACAATAGAAATGGATGCACTTTCATAATCCATATTTTTTCAGAAGGATCCAAGGATTTACATTTTCCCTTTGGGAACAGGAGCTCAGCCTTTATTGTTCCTTTCAATCCCAACGCTGCCCACGCTGGTGGCCTGGCCACAATCCCACTGAAGGAGAGGGTGGGGGACAGAAGCCACATCACAGGGGACAATCCAGCATCATGTGCTGTGACACTGGGGTTGGAACCCTCTGAATCCCAAGTTCCTGGGGCTGGTAGGGTCTGTCCACAATGCACCTTGACCTGGGGAGTGAATCCAAGCAGAGAGATCCTCTTCTTTTCCCTAAAGCAGCTCAAACAAGCAAAAAGACTGACCAAAAGCTGAGGATGCTCCTGCAGTTTGCCTTTTTAATTATTTTTATTAGTAGAAGGAATCCAGTGGAAGATACTCAGACGTGCTGGCCATGAGCAGAGAAAGAAACTATGAAATAAAAATATCATTATTATGGCTGCATGTTTCAGCTGGCACCTGATGAAAATGGTTGCAACAAGCATTGCACAAGGAATTGTTGGAAGACACCATGAGCAAATGGCAGGAGAAGACTCACCAGTGGTGAGAAAACCAAAATATCTTTAGAACCACTGGAAATCATTAGAGTTTTGACAACATTCTTCACGGCATCCCTCGCCTCTGTCATCAGCTGTGGAAGTGATCAGCATTTTTTCTCATTCAGATTTTTTGGCAAAAAGCTGTCTTTTGCATCCCACAAAAGAATAGCCTGTGTTCTTGTTTCCTTTTCCCAAATTATTGAGTGATAAACGGAAGGACAAGGAAGCTTTTTCCCAAGGTCACACAGGAAACCTAGGGAAGGAGCCAGGAATCCAAACTGGAATTTCTGGGGCTGAGTCCATCATTACAATCAATAGAGAAAATGATATTTATTTGCTACAGGATATACAGTGCCCATTCCTTAGCCTAAACAATCTACATTTCAGAGGATAATTATGAAGCTGGGAAGAGCTACATCCAACTCTGAAAGTTTCCCAGCTACTGCCAGTGCCTGTGCAGTACTTTAAATGTTTAAATGAGAGGGGAAAGGGTTGTCACAGGCTGCAATTGCTGCCACTTTGCATTTTCCTGATGAAACCCATGCACACAGTTATGATCCTGAGAGAGAAGGATCTGTGGACATCATTTTTCACAAAGCTTTCCATTTCCATACCAGTCCAGCTGATTTGAAGCTTTTTTGGGGATGTTCATGGGACACAGTGGAAAACACTGACTCCACTGTCTTTCCTCCTTTTTTTTTTTAAGCCTCCTTTTTTACTATTACTTTTTTTAATTTTTTTTTTCATCTTGTGGCTCACATTACTCACAGACTGCAAATGATTCCCAAGAAAGCCACAATCAGTGGATTCTCCTTCTGTCTGTAAAAATATGACTGGGTCCGACCTGCCGTGAGGTCATGGTTAGCAACCCAGGTTGTTGTTTTTTTTGTTGGAACCAAGCCATGGGGGCAATACAGACCCATGGCCACCCCTCACAATCAGGCTGGGGGGGTTTGTGTTGCAGAGGACCAGCAAAGCTCCCACGGTCACTGCCCACATTTTGGGCAGTCAGTCCTAGTTGGGGAAAGAGGACGTCTTGGACCACCCTTCTATCTGTCACACCGGTGGGGCAGAAGGAGATTTTTCTTTTAAAACAACATAAAATCATAGAATCAGAGAATTGGCTGGGTTGGAAGGGACCTCAGAGATCATCAAGTCCAACCCTTGATCCACTCCCCCCGTGGTTCCCAGCCCATGGCACTCAGTGCCACATCCAGGCTCTTTGGAAAGATCTCCAGACACAGAGAATCCACTACTTCCCTGGGCAGCCCATTCCAATGCCTGATCACCCTCTCCAGAAAGAAATTCTTTCTAATCTCCAACCTAAACCTCCCCTGGCACAACTTGAGACCCTGCCCTCTTGTCTTGCTGAGAGTTGCCTGGGAAAAGAGACCAACCCCCCCCTGGCTCCAACCTCCTTTCAGGGAGTTGTAGAGAGTGATGAGGTCTCCCCTGAGCCTCCTCTTCTCCAGCCTGAACACCCCCAGCTCCCTCAGCCTCTCCTCACAGGATCTGTGCTGGATCCCTTCACCAGCCTGGTTGCCCTCCTTGATCCCGAGAACATGAGAGAGGAATAGTGAGGGGCAAGCAGTGAGGTGCCACGGTGGCATCCTGGGGGCTCAGCACCTCTCTGCTCAGATGTGGCAGAGACAGGGGGGTGGAAAAGGTTCCTCAGACAACTGCAGGCAAAGTGCCATGGCAGGCCAGGATTATTATCTGGTTTCCAGTCTGAAATGTTGTGACCTCAGCTCTGTTCCCTGCAGACTTAACCCAGCAATGTTAATTTAGCACCAGCATCCTGGTTGGCAGGAGCAGCAGCAGCAGGGAGGCCAGGAGCTAAAACTCTCTTCCTCTCATCTGTCCCTTTTGGTGGAGATGTGAGTCACAGAGAGGGCTTGGAGAAGGGTGGAGGAGGCAAGGAAAAGTGTCACTGGAAACAAGCATCGTTTGTGCTACCTGCCTCTGGATACAGAGGGACTTTGTTCTTCCATCACAGGAGTCCCTCCTCTCCGGAGCACGTGCATCCCCTTTGCCAAACAGTAGACCCGAAGAAACGAGCCCTTCCCACCAGCAGCTCCTTGAAAAGTGGCAGGTTTTAGCTGTTCATCATCACATTAGAAGAGAGAATTAATTTTCAGTTATCACAAAAGGTGACAGAGTTGTCTTGCTTATGAACTGCTGCTGAGCCTGTGTGTACTGATCTGTCGAGGAGAAAAGAGCCAGAAGCCTTTATTGGCTTGGCTGTGCCTAGTGAAAGTGTCTGCCCTCTTCCAGAAGATAAGTTCAGCCTTGTTTATTTTCATTTTAGGGATTCAGAAAGCTCAGTTATGTGCAGTACCAGACAATATCACTGTGCCTTTAAAAAGGAAAGGAAATGTGGTCCTGGCAAACATAACCGGAGCAATAAAATATAAATCTTTGTAATTGTTGTGGAGACAGAAAGCAAAACAAACTGTACTTAAGTACATTGTAAGAAAATGTCAGAGATTTGAGGGAATGGTCATTAGCATACGAAATCATTTATCTCCCAGGAGTAAAGGAGTTGGACGGAGACCAACCCATTTAATTTTCAGTATTTTTCCTTTTGGGATTTCTTGGAATGTCAAAACTACTTTTTTTTTTTTTTTTTTTTTTTTGTGTGCCTCCAGAAAAGAAGACTGACTTCAAGGCTGATGTTCAGAGACCACAGAAACAAGCTGAACATGGTGTCAGCTCCCCCAGCCCCCCCCTGCACACGTGCTTAGCCAGGTGCCCAAAGCTCTGGGTGCCCAAAGCTCCCATGCAGATGCCCCATCTGCAGCCTTAGACCCTGTGAATGTTCATGGGTGCTGCCTGGCACTGACACCCAGCTCCTGAGAGGACTTACAAATTGCCTCCCACATCATCATCCTCACCCCTGAGGGTGTCCCTAGGATGTTAAATTTGCTTGAATAAAAATTACTGTTTCCTGTAGGTCTGCAGTCCCCAGGGTCACTGCATAAAACCATCCCAGGAGCAGCAGGATCTTTTTAGCATCACTTCAAACTCTTCACTTTTTAACTGGTCCTGCTTGTCCCTTCCCTGCTGGGAAAGTTGCCTGAAAGCCACTGTCACAGAAAAGCACTTCTTCATTGTGTCACCCCACCAGTATCACATCTCCTTTCTTTATTTATGAACAAAATTAAATTAAAATGAAATAAAATAAAACAAAACAAAACAAAATAAAATAGATAAAATAAAATAAAATAAAATAAAATAAAATAAAATAAAATAAAATAAAATAAAATAATAAAATACAGAGGGAGAAGGGTATTGGGAAAACTGTGACATGAAATATCTCCACCCAGCTGGCATCAGGTACTGGGATGCTCTTAGCCTTCATCTGCCCTCAGATGGTCCCTCTCCTAGGAAAGCCAAGGGACAGGGATGGGTTGAACCTGATGGGGATCCCTGTGCTGCTGCTCTTGGTTACACAGCTGCTGAGCTGAAATGCATGAAGTTATTTGAGACAGTTATGGAAACATTTGGGTACCCTGAACTTCTCCTGCTGGATTCTTCTCCCAGATGGGAAGCAAATGAAGGTCAGAACTTCTGGGATTAATATAATCAGAGAATCTGAGAGGAAAACTTGTGGGTCCCTTTCTTTGATGAAGGGGGTGTCTCCAAGGTTAATGAGCTGCATCCCTCCCAGTAGGCAAAATGATATCACACGTCTGGCAGGGCAGAGCAAGATTGGAGGTACCATGGAAAAGGTTTATTCTTTTAATTATAGAACAGGAAAATCATGTTTCAGCTCCCGAGGAAGACTGTTTCTACCAAGAAAGTCCTGAACAGTACCAAATGCAAATATCTTGCCTCTTTTTTTTATTATTTTTTTTTTTAATAAAGTGGTCAAAAGGTCTAAGGGGAAGCAGGGATTTTGGAAGTATGCACAAAGTCAACAGTGAAGTTAGCAATGGGATAGTAAGATTTCACAGCTCTGCTTTGATCACTATTTCAGAAAAGTGAAGCCGTAGCACAGAACGTCCTCTGAACTGAAACCAAGGCAGGCTTTGTCTTTTATCTCAAATATCAGCTAAGAAAATGAGAATGATATGAAAATGCTGAACTCATTACATTTTATTCGCGGTTTTACAAAACTGCTCCAGTAAGGCATTTGGGTTTTTAATGAAGGTAAAACATTCTGAGGCTCTCTATATGCATTGTAGGGTCTGTGTGAGAGCCAAAGAAGTCATCAGCATCTCCCCAAAATGTTTTACAATTTAAAGCTGCAGTCACTTATTGATTTTTGGAGCTTAGCAGAGGTTTCACTTTCTTTTCAGAGGACGTTTTGAGAGTCCCAGCCACTAAAGTGTCATGTAGGAAGGGAATGATTGATTCTGCTTTTCAGCCTGATTAATTATTTTCTCCTTTTACTTTATTTTTCCTTCTTTATTGGTTTTCTTCAGTGCAAAAATCCTTATGGGGATTTGTTTGAATTAATAGGAGAGCGAAAGAAAAATGCCCATCCATAATCTGAAGCAGATGCAGCTTCAAGACCCAAAGCTTGGATTGTTCCTGGAGGTTGTGGTATGGACCTCTCTTCAGAAAATTATCCCAGATGGATTTGGTGGCACCTGTGGCTTCCATGATTCCTGTGTATAATAGATATCCATATTTCTCCACAATGATGTCCACTACCTGCATTTTCATAGATGGACAGAACCCTAGGGAAAGAGAACCTAAGCAGGAGAATCAAACAGCTTCTTCCTTTAGAGGGAGTCATTATTACTAAACAATTAATTCAGGCTCAGAAATGTTCTTTGCCTTCCCCTTATTCTTCTCAATGTGTGATTCCAGGCAACAAAAACTCCTCCCAAGCATCTTCTTACCAAAAAATACAGAATTCCAAGTGAACAGTCAAGTGACAGATCCCATCTTCATGCTGCACGGGAGAACCTCAGCCAAACCTCTCAGATCTAACAGGAGATCAGACAGAGCTGGAGGTCAGGCCCTATTTGTGTAATTATCCCATGTCTGTTGTTCTTAGCAAAACCCCAAGACCTCACTAAAGTTGCCTCACCCAGGATGCTTCTGCCCTAGGGGGAAAACACAACAGAGCAAAGCATTGTGTGAATTTTTGGTTTCTTTAACACAAGTGGAGCCTTTGAACTCTTTTCTGAATTTCTGGATCAGCATCATGGGGGTTTAGTGTAGGGTTTGGGGTTTTTTTTCCCCAAATTGATCTGCAAACCCAAAACCACTTTCTCAGTGCCTCTGCACATCTGTACCTGACTACACAAATATTTAGTGAAAAATATGGGATGAGATGGATTAAAAAAACAAGGATGAAGGGCTCTTCTTCCATGGTGAAGAAAGGAAAAGATGTAGAGTGACAATGCTGGAGACCTGGAGCAGGAGCATCCCAAACCCTCCCTTGAGAGCAGTGCCACCATCACCCCGCTCCCAGGATTTCCCTGCTGCCACAAGCAGCCACTTTGCTTTGGAGTTCACCAGAGCCCATGTCCATGGGATGAGGATTTCTACATCACAGCAGCACAGTTTCAGGCTCTTAGGTACAACTATTCCCCACCAGCAATGCTCTCCACTCATCCAGCCAGCTGAGGAACAGGAACAGCTCCACTCCTCTCATCTGTCTCCAATCAGGGCACTCAGCAGAATGCCCAAAGAACCATTCTGAAAACTACTCCAATGCATTTTGAGACCATAGTAATTGGCCTGCTAATAATCCTGAGCAGAAAATGAGGTTAAAATTGCCCTCTAAAAAGAACTGTTGGCAGCTGCTCTCTAGTCTCTTGCTAGGATGCATCCCCATGGAGAGGAGCAGAAGGAGGGAGGGTGGCACAGGGCAGGGCAGCAGCAATTTAAGCAGCTGCTCTGTACTTGGGGTTTTTTTATTGCATTTTCTTGGATATTTAAGCAATTAAGTTTTGCTTGCCAGCCCCGTTCTCAGATACAGCCTTGGGTCTTGATCTTCCCTTCCAAAATCCCTTCCTTGGCTCTTCCCATCCAAGCCCTGGTTGCTCTCACAATTAACCCAGGTCTTTCCTAGCATAGAATTTTCCAAGAGTTCCTAATGGGTTTGATGTAGCGGGAAGAGCCTTTCTTGCTCCTGAGGCTCAACAAGCTGCTGGCCTCTCCATGCCTCGCACAAGAGCGAGCTTCTCTCTGTGGGTGTGTGTCCCACCTTTATTGGCCCCCTGGTAATAGGGTTCCTGTCCTAACCAGGCACAGGTGGACTCACACCCACTCTTTGGCAACTCGAGGCACCTGGTTTATCTTGTTTCTCTACATCCCCCCCCCCCTTTTTTTTTTTTTTTTTTTTATAGCCTACAGGATTTAACCCTAACTTACAAACATACAACACTGATTACAGGATTTTTACACACTGACACAACCATACACTTATAGCTTACGGGATTTAACCCTAGCTTACAAACATACCAACATACACTGCTGCAGCCTAGGCAAACCATTCCATGTCAGCCCAGGTACTTTTCACAAAGTCTCTGCCTTTCCGACTTGAGTTGTTCTTCTCCCTCCTGTATCTGCTCTTCTCTTGGCTTCCCTCTGCTCAAGGGTTTCCAAAGAGAGAATCCTTATCTTGGCTTTCCTCTGCTCAGGGGTTTCCAATCCAAAGAGCTTGCTGGTCATACCTTTCAGGGAGAGTGTTAGCCCAGACACTTTTTCAAATCAGGGAGAATGTTCCTGTTGCCAGCTCCTCACACTGCTGCTTCTTTAGACATCTGTATGTTGCCCGCGTTCTCCACCAACTGTAGTGGGAAGAGCCTTTCTTGCTCCTGAGGCTCGATGAGCTGCTGACCTCTCCATCACCTCACACAAGAGTGATCCTCTCTCTGTGGGTGTGTGTCCCACCTTTATTGGCCCCCTGGTAATAGGGGGCCTGCCCTAACCAGGCACAGGTGGACTCACACCCACTCTTTGGCAACTCGAGGCACCTGGTTTATCTTGTTTCTCTACAGTTTGAGGTCTTACTTCTAACTCCAGAACAAATCCTGGGGGACTCCAGGGTGGTTGTTCCAGCCTGTCTCTGCATAGTGGGTACAACCAACAAACCAAGGAGCAAAAGACGTGTTTATTTTGGGATCTTCCTGTCCCTGGTGAAACCTCTCTCAGCCTTCAGCTCCGGGATGTGGCTTGGCTCAGTTTAACTTTTTGCAAGCTGGCAGGTGACACTGTGCTACCACAATTCCCTTTCCCACTCCAGGAGCTTTCTCTGCTGAGAAACTCCAACATCATCAACTTGGGGGCTGGATGCTTGGTCATCATGGAAAAGCAGCTGTCCTCAGCCCTCAGCAGTGCCTTGGTGGCTCCATGTCCTGCCAAGTCATCATCTCCAGAACGTGTGTCTCCAGACACATCCTGAGGCTTCTGGGACACCTTTGCCTGAGCATCTTCTTTATGAGCTTCCTGCTGTATTTAAGGATTATTTCTCCTCTCCAGTTTCTAGCTAGAATGAGGCTTTACAGAACAAGACACCTGGCTGCAGATAAAACCTTCACAAAGTTATCCTATTTATTTATTTTTTTAATTTCTTTTTAACTAATTACTATCAAAGTGGTACTTATTTGTTAAAGAAGAGTCTTACATCAGGAGAGATGTGCATTGCTGCTGAAAATACTGTAATTATCAGGTTATATCAAATGGAACTTCTGTTACCTCTCCCCTTGGTGGCCAAGGGAAAAATAATCTCATGGAAGTGCTCAGCAGGAGAAATCCCATTCTCAGGGATGTGGGAAACCAAATAACATGGGCTGCACAGCCCTCCCTTCATCTTCTCCTACTAGGGATGGTTTTATTTTAAAAAATGGAAACATAAGCAAACCTTCCAACTATTATTAGATATTAATGTATATCAATACAGGTGTATTTTTTACCACATCATAGAATGCTGTTTTGCCAGAAAACTACTGTGCTTTTTAACTTTGATTGGTCCCCCAGCCTCAGCAGGTGTTATCAATGAGATCAGGGATCACCAAGGACTGGGACATCTATCCAAACACTGGTAAAAATGTGTATTCCTGTGCTCCTGCTTGGTGTAAATCCATTTGTTGGTTTCCCATTCACTAGAGTTCAGGTTTTTTCTCTAATCCAAACTCTTGAAAATCTACTTCACTGTGATCAGTTTTAGTAGGGAAAAAAAAAAATAAACCAAAATAAAAAAAAAGAGGAAAGAAAGGAATAAGAAGAGGGGAGAAATTCCCACACAACAAAAACTCCATGACAGCAGAATCCAGACAAACAAATAATAATAAAAAAATACCTCATTTAATTCTAGTTGGGTGCCATGGCTTTTCTGGGCTGGCTAAATTAGCTGAGAGCCAGAGTCCCCGAGCTGTCCCATCACTGTCCCAGCCCATAAAAACAGAGGAAGTGGTTTCCTGGGAACAAAACCCACATGAAAGTTTTGCTGATGGTGCTTGACTTCCCATCATTTCCTCATCTTTTCACATGTCACACGGAAAGCCTCCAGCAGGACAGAGCACCTGGTGCCTGGGTCAGAGATTTATTGTGTCATCTGAAAAAAAAAAAAAAAGAGGGGCACAACTTATTGTCCATGCTGAGCAAACCAAGCCCCACCAGGGCTCGGTTCAATGCTTCCTAAAATAGCAGAAAGTCCTCACAGATTTGCTTTGGATGAGCTCCATCATAGCAACTACTGGTGGGACACAGAGCTAAAAGAACTTTCTCCCCTCCATTATCTCTGTTTCTTTGTCGTGACATCGTGTCGTGACATGGGCCTGGGGTCCAATAGAAGCTGTGGTTGCTCCAATTTAAGTGGTGGTTGTGGCTGCTTTCATTTAAGGGTTAAAAGGTGCCTACCTCAAGTTCAAAGTTATTGAATTTTAAGTCATCTTGGAAGTAACCAAGGAGCTGTGGTGTTCAGGTCATTTCTGTGGTCTCACCTGGCTGCAAACAAGAAGCATCCAGGTCCAAGGGATGATGCCACAAAATCAGTCCCCTGATCTACCCAATTCTTGCTGTGTAATAAAGTTTATTTAGGACCATGGAAGGATTAAACCCTAGTTGCTTCCAGAAGCACATTTCCCAAGTCATAGCAAAGATTAAAAGTCTTGGCTGGGTTAATCCTCTTCTCCTGGGTCAAGAATGCATCCCAAAAGTTGACTGGACTGTCTCTTGGATGTGGCATGGACCCCACAAAGCAGGGATGTGCCTGGGGTTTGAGTAATTGGGCTATTAGGGAGCCAGGAGCAATGAAGATTGTGCTCAGGTTGGTCAAAGTAAGCAGGGAGATGATAGGTAAAAAGGTTTGGTTTCCATAGTAAAGCAATAATGCTTTTAATCATTAAAAAAAATAGATTATTTTGTTGTCTCTTTAATTACTTTACGTTAAAATATTGAAAGCCTACATTTTGCAGAGCCTTGAGGAGCACCCCAAGGAAAGGTTCTCTGCTGAACACCTCAGATGTTAATAAGCTGCAGCTCTTCCAGTGGTTTATGTCCTGGAAATTAAGTCTTTACCATGTGTTTGAAGGTTCAAACTTCAGCTGTTTCTGTTAATTAGGGAGCTTAAAAAATGCAGCTTAATGAATTCAGTGCTTGTTTATGTTAAACTGTCAAGGAGTTAAGCAATGAAAAAGTGTGATTTGGGGAACATCTGATTGCAGCCCATGTGGGATTCCACATGTCAGGGAAGCTGGAAAGCATTTTATTGAGCCATTGTCTAGAATGTGAATTAATTTCCTACTACTTCATAAAAGAGTTCTTAGTCGGGCTGACAAAGGATTTATCATAATTATTGCTCTGGCCTGGCTCATGATTATAAATGCTACGTGTGTATATTTTGTTTATAAAGTTCCCAGTTTGCAATTAAAACAACCTGTAATTTGCTCTTCCCTTGTTTTCTCATCAGTGACTGATCTGAAAAACTGCCATTTGTTTTCAGAATTAATACCTGTCAAACATTTCCCTTGCTTGGGAGTGCTGGGGAGGAATAAAAGAATTAAAATTAAAAAAAAAAAAAGTGAAAAATAAGAAATGTTTGAAAGGTTTTATCAGCTAGTAGAAAATAATGATGCTTCATATTTATTGGGACAAAAGCTGCAACCACTTTTCTGTGTGTTGCTGTTTCACTGCTCCAGAGCCAAATCAAACACCCTTAATTATGTCAAGCACTAGCAGCTTGTTTGATTTTAATGAAATCCTTTCTGAGGCTCCTGAACTTGGTTCTAAATTATCACGGATTTTTTCTTGCAGGTGTGGATGTCACCTGCATGAAGGGGATGTATTAAATTAACAGGATTTAATTAAATTACAGGCAGTGGATTTCCCTGGTCTTGGTTGGTGAATATTGGATTAAAAAAAAAATAATATGGCCATTTTAGGACAGGAGTAGGTGACCATCACCTGCTGTCCTTGCACAGTGTCCTGTAGGGAGTCCTGAACACCAGGAAAAGGAAATTTGGGCATCCATAAATCAGGTGAACTGAGGATGCAACGAGAGGGATAAGATGGGTCTCCAGCATGCCTTGAGGTCATCACCCCTGGCAGAAATTTGGCATTTATACAGCTGGGTCTGGAAATGAAGAGGCTCAAGCCAGGATAATGTTTGTCCTCTGGTACCCTCCTTACAGATGTGTAGATGATCCTTCAAACCTTTGTGCCCCAATAATAAACACACCAAGGTAACTCAATCTGGGCACCTCTGGGCATCTCTCTTTCCTCCTCTTTATTGCCTGGGAGGCTCCTCTTACATCCCAAATACCTGACCCAATCCTTTAGGATGCACAAGGGTCTGGGTGAGGATCTGACTGATGAGACTGATGCCCCTACAACATTGCTGTCATTATTAAAGCAGCTCATCTCATAAATGGGGGAAAATCAGATTGAAAAGGCTATTCGGAGTCTATTGAAGTGCTTACTGATGGTAAAAGAAGAGACCTGATGATGTTTGGATAAAATTTAACCCAAAGTATCATTTTGAACACCAAACATGAGTTCCATGTCATCTTTTCCTTTACCTGATTGTTTACAACAGGTCTTGCAAATCTCTTTTGCTCTTTGATCCCATCTCTAAGCTTGCAACTGGAACCACAGCCATCCTGGACTCCTTGGGTGCTGCAAAAATAAACAATTCTGCAGACACCACCAAGCCTACCAGTCACTTGTGTCACTTGTGCTTTGTAGAAACCCGTGGTCCACTCAGGAATTTTGGTTTCAATGCTGTTGCAAACACCAATAGTCCTGAGTAGACTCCAAGTCAATCCATAGCCCAATAAATGCAGCAACTCCCTATGCAAAAGTTTTTTCTCCTCCCAGTAAATCAAGCTCTCCTTTTCCATTCACAAAATGTGGGTGTCTGTGTGTTGGTTTTGAAGTTGACTGCTCTGGATGGTGTTCAAACATCAATACATTTTTATCACAGCTTTTTTTCTCTATTTTTTTTTTTTTCCTTTTTTTCCCCTTTTTCTTCTTTATATGAAAGTTAAAAGCCTAATGGGATCACTGCACAGAGACTGAATAGTTCCAGGGGAGGAAGTAATATATGATAAAAAGCAGGGTGTTTGATTTCAAAGCCTTCTAATAGAAAGGTTCAGAAAAGCATGAATAGAAAACACTTAGACTAATACTGCCAGCCTGCATTATGTATATCAAATCAAATAAAAAGGAGTAGTTTCTTTTTTTAGCTCTTGGGGGAAATTAAAATAACATACTCCTGCCGGAGAATATTCAATCTAAGGGACTGCTTTGTTTATATTTTAACACAACACAGGGAAAGTATTTTTTAACTCACTGGAGCAGCTCAAGCTGGATCCACTTTGGTGTTTTAGACTGACCATTGCTATGGCTTGAGTGCCACCACCCTGATTCCACCTATCTGCATCAGACAGGGCATCAGACAAAACTCAGACATTAACTAAACCCCTTTTCATGACCAGAAATGTGTTTCGTTTCTTCTCACTCCTTCCTTTTCTTGTTTGATGTGAAGTTTTCCAGAGTGTTTTCCCTTGGTTGGGTTCCTAATTTTTTCCCTGGAGACAGGACTGCATCCATCTTCCTGCGAGCGTTTCTTGTCAGTTCTCTGTCCCCGTTCCATAAATACGTGTGAGTTCATAAATCTGTTTTTCAAAAGGCCAAGTTTCCTCTGAAAAGCAGGTTTTTTTAATTTTTTTTTTTTTTTTACATATGATGAAAGAGATAAATAATAGCTATTTGTATGTGTAATGCAAGGTTTAGGGAAGCTTTAGCCCGCTACTGGAATCCGTGGAAAGGTAAAATGGAGCTCATGGTGTTGTTTCTGCTTCTTGACCTAAGTAGAAGCACTTGGACCATCTGAAAATGAACCAAACCTTTCCTCTGAGTGGAAGCAACCCACAAACATTCCCTTCTGCATTCAGCCCCACACAAGCTTTGCAAACCTTGGCTCAAGCTGTGGTGCCAGCTTGCAGCGACGCTTCCTGACTGCACTGATTTATTTTACTTTTTTTGCCCTTCTTTCTCCTTTTCCTTTCTCAACCTTCTTTGTGAGCAAGTCTGGCTTAGCCAGTCCTGTGGTTGCACCCAGGAAAAAAAAAACTGAGAGTTTTTTCTCCCTCCAGGACCCATCTCTGGGCACTGCAGACACAGGGGGTGGCTCTGAGTTATCCTGACACAGCATCAACGTTTTTGCCACAAAGCAAAAAAGGAGGCAAAGAAAAGCTGTGGCTGCATCCCAGACAGCAGGATTTGTCCCTCTGTTCATGGGATGTGGCAAGACATCCATTTCAGTGCATCCCAGATACACATCCTAGGAAAGTGTGTTCACAAACTTTTCTTGCAGCTGAAATCAAACACATACCAGGACTTTTCTTTACCTTTTTTTTTTTTTTTTCCTAACAATGTTTGCCCAGTATTTATTTGTTTGAGTGTTTGAAGAGGGACTTTTATTCATGTGAATATAGGTATTCATCATGTAAATGAATGTATTTATTCTGTAAAGGCTCACCCTGTCTCTGCTACACTCATGCAGTTACTTGATAGGAATGTGACAAGAGGAAATTGAATATAAAGTTGAATATAAAGTCTACTGGACAGCCAATAAATCAGGCTTATATCTTTCTCTCTACCTCAGACAGGAAGGAACCCAGCTATTTTTAAATCTATGGTCCATAACTAGCCAGAGCTGTTTCTTCTGTTAAATAGAGGGAGGGGAAAAAAATAAAACAAACCCCATAAAAGCTAACAAGATTTTAAATTTCCTACAATTCCTCAAAGTTTCTTACCTGGCCTTGTGCCTGTCCCCACCCCTGAGATCACTGCCTCCCCTTCTCCAAGATGCAGAACATGCCCATGACACAGCCAGAACCCCTTCCAGGACCCAATGGCAGGTCCAACACTGGCCATATTCATCACTCCTAATAAAAACAGGAATAAAAAAAATACAGCTAGAAAAATACTTCCCAGACCATTGCAAACACCATGAGCCCTGGTGTCAACTCTGGAGCCATCCTGTCCAGGTAGGACAAATCCTCCCTGCCAAGCAGGCTGTGGCACAGATCTTTTCAAGTCCAATTTCTCCAGCTCAGAACATTTTTGAGCTGGTTTCACACACACACAACCTCGCCAGGGCTGCCGGGTAAGAGGGATTCATTCCAAGCAATCCCCCAGTGTGAATCTTTGCTGATTAACATTTTCATTTGTCTTCCTTTAACAAGCAAGTTACTGCTGATGAGGAGATGAGGGATTCTTAAGTTTCCTAGAACTAAATTAACTGTTCCTACTCGATCTGCTCTGGCTGAATTTGCATTATATTTTGCCCTCAAGGCTGCTAATTTGAAAAATGCTCTTGGATTTGATTTTTTTTTTCAATCTTTTTCTTTTTTTCCTCTGTTTCTGATAGAGATCCAAGTGCTAATAAGGAGTTAAGTTACATTTCTTAGTAAGATTTCTTAATTGCCAGTGTTGGCTGAAACCTGAACAGCTCAGAGATTCTGTTGATTGTGTCGGCCTGAATATTATTAAACTGAAATCCCTTCAGGATAACTGCAGCTTTTGTTGTATCCATTGCATCATTTTCCTAATGTTGTTCAAACCCAGTGCTGTAATAATTTTGTGGATTGGAAGGAAATGAACTGTGTCCATAATGCTGTGCCTCTTGAGTAGGCACTGGGTTGTAATTGCCTTCCAGAAGGGTTTTTTTGGTCCTTTTTGCTCCACCACCTGAGTGAATTCTTCACTAACTCTTCACTAGTTCTTCACCCACACAGCTTAATATTTTAGGACTGTCTGAGAGAAGTTCCTGTGTGTTTGAGCTCAGAAACAAGGGCTCTTGAACAGGTAAAATCCACATTTATTCCAGAGACACCCAGTTTGGAAAGGTTGCTGTGGGCTGGTGGAGATGTCCACACCAGGGCTGGGTGGGAGATGGACACACAGAGTGAGTCCACTCAGAAATAGAGACTGAAGTCCTGCTGCACAAATGCAGAGCAGAAGATCTGTGTCCTCTGAAATCCAGTCAGTGATTTTTAACCTACCAAGGACATGTTGGATGGGGCTTTGAGCAACCTGGGCTAGTGGAAGGTGTCCCTGCCCACGTAGAGGGGTTGAAACCAAGTGAACTTCAAGGTCCTTTCAAACCCAAACCAGCCTGTGATTATGATTCTGTGATCAAGCTGAGGGTGACACCCAACTGTCCCATGGTCCTTTAATCCATATAATTTCCAAAGCAAGCAGGGGCAGTGGGAGACATCCTCAGCTCTGGAGCAATGCTCATCCCAAGGCAAGGCATGGAAATCAGCCAGGACACCAGGGCAGGCTGATTACAGGAGGTCTGTGGTACCTGCCACTCCCCTTAGGACTCATTTAATAATAAATGTCATTTCTACACACCTAAAAAAAAAAATAATAATAATAAAATGCCTTCAGACATATCATCCATCACTGGAAGTCACCATCTGCTTCAGAGGCTGTTTGTTCAACTTGAAAAATCACATCTCTGAAGGTACAATATTAGCTTTAGGCTGCAGCCATCAAGGTCTCATCTCTCAGCTCATTAAGAACCCAGCTCTTCTCCATGGGGCTGATGCAGATGATAAGAGCCATCAAGTAGCAGCCCATGACAGGAGGAGCAGGAGAGCCCTGGCCAGGCTGATGGGACTCAGCTGGTCCTTCCTTCCCCATCCCTATCCCCATCCCAGTGAGGAATTCACAGCTCTGCCTTGATTTTCATGGTTACTTTTAGGTTACTCTCCCCCAAATCACAGAGAGACTTCATGTTTGTTTTCCTTCTCTTTTCAGGCAATGCAGCATTTTCTTCCCTGATGCCTGCAAAGATCTGGGTGCTCACAAAGTGTTCCCTGCAAATCCAAACCCCGAGGAAATTTGCTTCTCCTTTTCCCTGTGTCAGCTCCTCAGCAGTAATTTCTGTATAAACTTCCCACCCTTCTCCTCCTGCTGTTTTCTGTCTTGTGTTCAAAAGGCCTTGAAAACATGTTGATTTTTCTCTTTCCTCCTATGGTCCAACAATGTTTTCTGTATATACCATAAGGATTCTCTGTTGAAGATGCAGGAATAATCCACTGCTCTTGGCTGCAGATTTCCCTCCTGGTGGGTAGAGACCAGGAATAAGCAAAAAGATTGTTTACAATCCACAGTGTCTGTTGGGATCTCTGAGCTGGATAAGAACTGGAAAAACACAATGGATATCATTAGAAATTCTCATTTATTCTGCATTTACTGGGTGATTTGCAACATTCCTATGAGGAACAAAAGAAATCTTGTGCTAAATAGAAAACTTGCAGGTGGCAAAAGAGGTAAAATTCAGATATTTCAGGGTCTCAGGAATGTAATATTTGCTGCTGTTTCTCCTGCCCCCCTCTCCAAGAGGAAAAGAAGTTGATGTTGTTTCACAGCCACAATAACAGGGATGATTTTCTCACTCAGATTCATGAAATCAAGTTTTTCAGGCTTTGGTTCCCAACCTCTGCAACTGCCCTTCCATGCAGGTTGTGGTTTTTAACCTCCTTATCCTCCACTTTCCTCTCTGACAATAAACTCAGGACTAGGTCACTGCTGTGACAAGAGGCAGGCTGAGATCACTGCTGGGAAAAGATAGGAAATTACAAAAAATGGGAAAATATTGATTTTTTTGGTCATCCCCTTCAATTTTGGTTAAAAAAAAAAAAAATTCCATGCAGGGAAAAGGTTTGCTGGTTTGCTGGTTATTCAGTGCCTTCACCATTCCATCCTCCAGCACACTACTGGGGTTGTGATGTTCAGCCCCTGCCCTGCTCAGGTGTCCTGGATGTCACCTCTGTGCCCTGCAGTTTGCTCTCAAAGTGTGAACAGGTTCTTGGGAGGTGAAAAGTTCAGATGAAAAATATTTCCATCCTGAACCCAACCTTCCTGCCATCAAACCCATTTGCCAGATTCCTATTGATCTAAGGGAAGGCAGCATCAGGGCTGGGATAATGGCAAGCTTTGTTGTTTTCCATGGTTTATTATTACTATCAGTGACTCCTGTCTTACTGAGGGTTTATTCACTCTGCCTCCTGGGTCTCCCTCTTTCTCTCTTCATATTCATTTTTCACTTCTTTGCACTCTTTCTGGTTGGCTGAATGAGATCATGGCCCTGGCAGTGTTGCTTTTGGCTGAGTTCTTACCTTATCAGATGGGATCAGAGTATCCCATCTATTTGACAAAGCTGCATAGCTGGTGAATTCTGCACTTTGGAGGAGCTCAGTTACCCAAAAAAAACCCCAAAAAGCTATTTATTTATTGACCTGAGCATCTGCTTAGTGAGAAAAGGCCACGAGCAGCCCCACTTCCCCAGGGCTGGGCACCCCAGTGATGGCTTTGCCTGCTCTATATCCTTGGGAAGCAGCTCCCACACATTGGGTTGGGAACCTGGGAAGTGGGGAAGGAAAAGAGCCAAGCCTGAGAGCACATGTGGTGTGGTAGCAACTGCAGGGTGATGTTTTTCTGTCCTCTGCTTTGCCCTTCCCAAATGCTGTGAACTCGAGCTGGCCAGAAAAACAAGGGGAAAGGGTGTTATTTATTTAAATTCCCCCTCACCCCCCCCTCCTGCCCTCCCTGCCATCCCTTTGGTCAGAGTTTGAAGCATTACGAAAGCTTTTGCTGACACTTTGTGTAATGTTTCATCTGCTGCTGTTCCCTTATAAATGGGAGAAATTGGGGAAATATTCTATAACCCCATGACTTTCTAAAACAGGACTCTTGTGGAGAATCAGAACTCAATTACTGCCCCCATCCTTTGGCTTAAAAAAAAAAAAATACCACAAGCCTCCACTTTGGGCTGCATTTCAGCTTCCAGTTCAGCTCTCTGAAGCCTGAGAGGGTCTATAGCAAGTGATAATCTAATTTATTAGCACTAGGGCTGAGAAAACAAGGATAAGTATATGGGAAGAGAGAAAGGGAAATGCAGGAGAAAATAGGAGAAGGTAAGAACCACAAAAAAATACATTCTTGTGACTGAACTTCTCAACTCCTTTTCTCTGATGAGCACAACAATTTCAGTGGATTTTTGGTATAAGGTCCCACCTTGGAGGCTGAGCTTTCCCTGGGCTTGCTGGCCCACTTTGAAATGCCACAAATCCACTTGGGATCCTGACCCCAGCTTTGGGATCCGGAGCTGGGAGGGATGCTCCAGGCAGAGAGGTTTAATGCACACACAGACCTAACATTTCCCCATCTGAATGAGGAAAAATGGCAAGAGTTGATGTCTGTGACTGGAAGTTATTAATTTTAGCCCAGTTAGAGAAGGAAAACTGTCTCAGATGAGAAGATTTTGTGGCATTTTCCTACAGACAGGCAAGCTTTGAGCTCACCTGACACTGCAAAGCTGATTTACTAGGAACTATGTGTCTAGGGATGAGCAAGCAGAGTGTTTAATCTCATGCATCACACTATTCCTCTGGTTTGCTTTCCTTTTTTTTCCTTTGTTTTTTCTTCTTTTTTTTTTTTTGTCTTTCAATTTCTGCACTTCTAAGTCCCAACCAAGACCAGAAGAGCCCAGAACACCAATGTACTTTCAAACCAGACCAACCAGTTCCCAATATTTACCTTCTCTGATGCACCAGTTTCCTTGTTTCACTTTTTGCTAAGTGAATAGCTCACTTTCTCTTCAAAATCTACTTGCCAGAGAATAGATTGATGAAATAGGGGAATATAGAAGATCCCCAGAGCCAGCATCTAGTCAGCAACTGAACTGTCAGCAGCAGAAGGAAGGTAAAGGATGGTTTCCAAAGTTATGAAGAAGGGAAAAAGAAGAACACACACACACAAAAAAAAAAAACCACCTCCAAAAAAATAGAGAATGTATAAGACAGGGATGACTTGTTTAGGAAAAAAGATCACATGAGGTGGTTGATCGTGTTTGGTGGGACCTCCAGAGAGAGTCAAGCTCAGAATTAATGTAGTAAACAGACTGAAGGGATTTACTTCTTTAACTAACTCAGCCTGAGCAAGGAGGGAGGCATCAGCACCAGAAGTGAGATCAGGGAAACTGCCCTGGCTCCATCACAGAGTCCTCTGTGGGTGGGTGAAGGTGAAAGAGGATGCAGCAAGCCTGGTTCTGACCCACTGAGTCAGCCAGAGAGAGGAGCTCCAGCACCCAAGTGCAGAGCAGAGGTGAGAGCTCTCTGCTGCAAACCCCAAAAGATCAAAAGGGACCGAATCCAAAGCTGATTTCTTTGCCCTCCCTTTGGCAGGCACTGGATGAGCTGGGATCCAGCAAGGATCCAGCCTGAGGACAAGGAGGTGCAGGCTTTGTTTTACCCACTGTCACCAAGAGAGGGATCCTCTCGCCTGTCCCTGGAGGCTCCCCTGCCATTTCTTTTAAAAATTAAGAAAACAAAGCCGCGTTGAGTTGAGTGAAAGTGCAATTACACACAGGGCTTTGAAGTGTTTTGCTAATCCTCTTGTAACCTCGGGACATGAGGCTGAGGGCTGCAGAGTGACAGCCACATGGCTTCACCCACATGTTGATGCTGGCTCCCAGCAAAGGTGCTGGAGGAACTGGTGCCTTGGGACAAGGCTGTGCACAATGACAGAAAATGCCCCGAATCCCCTGTCCATGGGGACAGCCCTTTGTTTCTGCCGTGAGCAGAGAAGGAGGAGAAACCCCCAGAAGAAATCATAGCCCTGTTGGGTGTAGAAGCAGAAAGCATTGGTCATAATTCTGAAGCAAACCTAAGCTCCTGGGGATGAAACCAAAGATGACAATGTGGTCTCCAGACTCTATTAGGATACCTCAGTACAGATCCTAAAATGTTCTGCAGAAAAAGTAGGACCAGGTGAGGCTGGTGTGGCCCCTATCTTGCCTGGCTTCTTAACCCTGACAAAGCTCTGAGAGGAGATGTGGTTCTGCCTCCTGCCTTCCCAGCACCTCCCTCTTGGATCCAAGGGACACCCCAGCTACAAAGAGAGCAGCAACCCAGCAAACTTACAGAGGGACTCAAGGAGAGGCCTTCCCACCCACCTCCAACCCGTGGCAGAGCTGCTTGCCCTACTCTTATTTACCCAGCATTTAATGCACTTGAAGTCAGTGTGGGGATGTGTTAATAACCCAATTAAACTGTTCATCCAGCTATGTCAAATCCAATTGCTTGAGGAAGGTTTGTGTGGTTTGCTCTGTAATTCTTGCACCAGGTCCCAGCTTGCCAAAGGGATGTCACACCTTGGGGGTGACACCAGCTCAGCAGCAGCATGATCTCACAAAGCAGAGGGCAGGGCTCATATTTAAAGCTGTCTTGCATGAATACCTCCTCCCTGGTGAACTGAACTATCATGAGGATGGAGACAAAGGCACACAGGAGTGTGACATTGTGCATGAAGCTTGGCAGAAGGTCCTCAGGTGGTGGCTTCCTGGGGTCAAAGCAAGACCTTGGCAAGTGGACTGCAAAGGGAAGGTATTAAATGTCTGTGGCAAGGGCATTGCATTGCTGGCAGAACACCCTAAAGGTTGCCCACTGGTAGGGTATGGGGTAGGGTGTACATGGCACCAGATGTGGTGACTTGCAGGCAGCTGGATGAGGATTTAGAGCTGCCTGAACCTGCCCGTGCATGGCTAGCAGGAGTGTGTCTCTGCTTTCCCATCCAGCAAAAGAAGGCAGAAATGTTCTTCTGCTCCACTCAAGCACTCTTCTGCTCCACTCCACTGGAAGGGTCCAGTTCACTCCTGTCTGTGGTGGGATGACAAGTCCAAAGTAATGTTTTTCAGAGGAGTTTACCAGAAAAGACCTTTTATTAATGACCTTCTGTCCTTATCCTTGGCTGTCACCTCTGGATATGAGCAGCCTGTGAAGCCCAGCAGGTATGGATGTGTCCATATATACCCATATACATGGACACATATATACACATATTTGCATCAGATCTATGAATATTTAATCCTCCAAATCTAACATTTTAATCCTTGAGACTGATCTGATCTGACTTCCTTCTCTATCAGTCACAATGTGGAAGCCTGGAGCATCCTCAGTGCTGTCCCCTCAGCTCTGAATTCAATACAAACTCTTCCTGAAGGAAAGAAACCCAAAAACCCATGTTAGATGGTCCCACTAGAAGAAAACACCTCCCTTCCAGACAGTTCTTAAGCATGTGCTTAACTCTAGGCATATTTAGTGCTAGCTGGTATCCACAGAGCTAAAAAACACATCAATAAATCTGAAGTTAACTTCCACAATTCACTTAAGGGCTGTTCTGAGCAGGGACCAGCTTAAGCATGTGCTTAAATATTTTCTTGAATCTAAGCCTGTATTAGTGGAAAAGTCATCGTTCCATACTAGATTTTTATATGTCTGTGACTTTAGGATAGCTTTAATATTCTCAATAGATTACTTCTTTGGATGGGTTCCTCCACTCATCATTAATATCTGGCGTCAGCTGTCTTTCTTTCTCATCCATTCCCAGAGACAAGGAAAAAATTTCCCTTCTTTCCACAGATGTATTTATGTTCCCCATGGAAATTCTCCTCTATGATATATGAACTATTTTCAGAGAAGTTTAGCAAAGCCTAAATCACAAAGGGGAAGAAAACCTCCTCAGCTTGAGTTCAGAAGGGGAAAAGTTGGGATTGCAGTGACCTGTGGTGTGAATTTTTTTTTCTCAAGCTTAATTGTTATTTCCATTCAAATCCCTCATATCTTTAACCATAAATAAGACTTCTGAAGAATCCTCAATTTTTGTCCCTGTTGCTGCCTCCTGTAAAATTAGGAGGGAATATTTAGGATCTGTCAAGATGACAAAGTGTCCTTTATGGTGGCCAAATGAAAGAAAGAATATAACTTTGGGAGAAAGCAGCATGCTTTCCTTCAGCATAGGATTTCCTCCACAGAGACATCATCACAGACTGTCAGAAGCTGGGCAGCCCTCCAAAGGTTAGAGACGGGGGCCAAAACTTGTAATTTCTCCTTCAGAGAGGGCCATTGCTGTCTCTGAGATTTTAAAATACTGTCTCACCACAGCTGTGAAATTCAGAGCTTGCAGATTGCAGTGAGAACAAAACATTAATTTGCCAGCCTGGGATAGTTTCAGAGCCAGGATTATGCAGGTACTTTCTAGTAAAACAGCTGGGAAGGAGTTTTTAAAGCGTGAATGCCAGGGCAGATGTAGCAGCATCTTCTGAGCTGACTTGCAAGGGTTGTTGCCACCACCCTGGGAAAGCTCAGCTCTGCTGCCCTCCTGCCAGATTCATCAACTTGCCCTCAATGCCCACACCAAACCACCCTCAAACCCACTTCCCCAAAGAGCTGAGCTGAGTGTGGATGTGTGGAGCTGAGCTCAGTGTCTACCTCTGCCCTGGGAGAGCTGAGTCACCTAATTGTAGCTGGGCTGTTTGGTGTGTGCAGCCCGGGACACAGAGCCCTTTGTGTCAGAGCAGGGAGATGGGAGGGCTTGAATATTTCACATGTGAAGGTCCTGGAGGTCACCCTCGGGATGGGACATCCACTTGGGGCTCAACTCCTACGCCTGCCACAATGCCTGAGCCAGGGAGAGCTGATGGAGAGGAGCCAGGAGCTTCTCAGGCCACCCAGGAGGGATGAACCCCTTCCAGAACCCAACCAATTCTCTCCTTGGGTAAGGATGGGGCAGGAGTGCAGCTGCCCTCCACTTCACCTTCAATACCAGGGCAAGCCCCTCTTTTAAGGTAGGGGGTATCATCACTGTCCTCACCGTATGAAACACCAGCTCCACATCTCAGTGTCACTTATGCAAAACTGCAGAGTTTTACATCCTCAGTTTTACATCCCAGAAGTTGGCAATGGATGCAAAGTGACCCAGCAGGCAGCTGAGCCTGGGAAAGGTCTTCAGAGCCCAGCCCCATGGTCACCCTTTGGGCCAAACCAGAGCTGCTGGTCTTACCCTGGCTGGGGCCAAGTGAGCCAGGATTTAGAGGTTCACAGATGCTGCTCTAAGCACTATGTACACAGACAGACCAGTGCAGAGGAACCTCCAGCTCATTGGCTCACAGATCCTTCCCAGCCTTAGGAAATAAGAGGAGATGGATTTTTCCCAGAGACATCATTACTCTGATCGAGTCTGGGAGGTGAAGCCACAGCCCTGGCACTGGTTCAAGCAAGTCAGCCTGGGATGGGTTTTCTTTCAAGAATTTCCACCCATTCGTGGAGTTTCTTAACGACCCAAAGTCTTTGAGGGGTTGCCTTGATACCTTTAGCTCCCTTTCAGTATTTGTCATGTGTGTCACAGTTGATTCTTCATCTTTCCTCTGCAGCTTAATGCTCTCAAGGAGAAACTTCATTTCTTGGACATCTGAAAGATAGTTTTTCCTCCCTGAATTTTCTTTATAAATGGAAGATGATCACTTTTCAAGTAAGGAGCACAAATATACAAGTGGAAGAGTGGAGGGATCATACCTCGTTTAGAGACTTGATGCTGATGTCCTAGGATGGAAATCTTACTGAGGGAAACCAGAAGTCCCCTCTAGGATAACACATTCCCCATTCACACTGGTTTGATGTACCAAGAGGCTTGGACCCACCACAAAGCAACTGGTTTGCAAGTGATCACTTGGCCAGGCTGCTGAGTTCTTGGAATCCCTGGACACATCCCCTACACCAGATCATCCTGCTAAGGAGCAGGAATGGGAATGAAAGCCTCCCACTCATCTGCATCTCCAGGAAGTTTTTCACAACATGTCTACACCTTCAGAAACTCAAGGAAAGGCCAACAGGGTCTTCAACAGCTGCTGAGCCACCATGGTGGAGGATGCCTGGTCCTGCCTTGATTACAGAGTTGACAAAAGCTTTTGATAGAGCAAGGTTGGATGAACAGTCCCACAAAAGCCCCATCAGATGCTGCTCCAACACCAACTCCTGGTCCTTACCTCCCCATGCATTTAACTGAGTAGTTAAACGCACACCCCTTGCCAACACCTGATCTCTCAGGTCTCTAAGAACTCTCTCTCATTAACATGTAAGTTCTTCCCTCTGTCAGAGGCTTTAATTTGGGGGGTTTGGTTTGGTTTGTGTTGTTTTTTCCCCAGCAACAGCAATCCTGTATGGATGCAACAAGAATTAGTCCATGAGACTTCAAAGGGCTGACTCACATCTCACCCTGGCCTTGGGCTGCCTCTCCTCACCCCTAAGCCTTATCAGACAAAGGTGGTTTGGGGTGTTTCTCTGCATGATTACATTTAGAGACCATAAACATTATTATTTTCTTAATTTTGTACAAACTACAGCTACAGTAGGGGTTTTTTCTGCTTTGTTCTGCTACCAGCTGACCTACTGTTTCCTATTGATGCTTAAGCAGTAAGGAAAATACCTCTGAAATAAAATGAGAAAAACAAA
This sequence comes from Calypte anna, assembly GCF_003957555.1. Classification (NCBI taxonomy): domain Eukaryota; kingdom Metazoa; phylum Chordata; class Aves; order Apodiformes; family Trochilidae; genus Calypte; species Calypte anna. Next base: position 17,448,651 of record NC_044257.1, read on the forward strand.
AGTGGTCAATCAAAGGTTTCAAGAGACTCATCCTGCTGCAGAGGAGCTGCAGAGTAGCTGGGTGCCCTGATTTAACCTTTAACTTAGCCTGTTATTAGTTACCTTCATTTAATCCAGAGCCATCTGGATTAATTTGGTTTGCCAATAATTTATTTTAGGATCATTCAGTGTAGGATCAGAGTCACCAGGCTATTTTCCCTCCCTCTTTTAGGGCAGAGGATCATAACAGAGGATTTTTTTTTCCATGAAAGCATACACAGTTTCCTCCCCAGCCATCCAAAACAAATAATCAGGAGATTTCCCTGTGTTTACCATGGGGCTTTCTACTGACCTTCCCTGCACAGCACTTTAGGATAAATCAGTGAAAAATACTTCATAAAAAGTGAGTCACAATAGCTGGGTTTGGTCCTTAGAGTTGTCACAGAAGCCAGACACACCAACAGAGGCTCCTTTTAGCCTTTTTCATAACAAAACAATGAAATCTAACATGAGGTACAGTGAAATGATAATTAATGTGGTTTGTTTGCAGAGATATTTAGTGTTTGTTAATAATCATTACATCCCATGTATAACATCAGCTGTAGCCAGGTATGAAAAACGGGCACAGCTGACCCAAGATGACTGACCTGGTGCTCCCACTTTTTGGAAGGACTGATTACACCCCTGCCCAGCTGGATGCATGAGCCTCGACTTGTAAAACTGTAAAAATTTGTATAAGTGTAAAAACAAAGGATGGGTGACAGTGAAAGTTGTTCCCTTCATCAAAGGCTTTAATTTGGGGGCTTGGTTTTGTTTTTCCCCAGCAGCCAAAATCACTTATGGATGCAACAAGGATTAGACCATGAGACTCCCAGATCTCACAGGGAAAGGGATTTATTTATTTGGGCCATAATTTGATATGGGTGGGGGTTTTTTTCATAAATCTTTATCTAGAACTTCTGCCTCAAGAAGCAACCACTGGGTTAGTTGAAGTCACATCCCCACTTTTGGTGCACTTGGGACTCAGAAGGAAAGCACTGAAGCCTTCCCTGCAGCACAACCCCACCAGGAACACCTTCTAAGGAGAAAAGGGCTCTCTTGAAGTTTCATTTACCAGCAACCTGCTGGGGGTGGATTTCTCTTCCCCTGATGGATGTGATTTCACCCACCCTAAATCTCGTGTCTCCAATAGTTGGAAGTTCAGCTCCCTGAAGTTGTTTTCATAGAATCATAGAATCGACTGGGCTGGGAGGGACCTCAGAGATCATCAAGTCCAACCCTTGATCCACTCCCCCCGTGGTTCCCAGCCCATGGCACTCAGTGCCACATCCAGGCTCTTTGGAAAGATCTCCAGACACGGAGAATCCACTACTTCCCTGGGCAGCCCATTCCAATGCCTGATCACCCTCTCCAGAAAGAAATTCTTTCTCATCTCCAACCTAAACCTCCCCTGGCACAACTTGAGACCCTGCCCTCTTGTCTTGCTGAGAGTTGCCTGGGAAAAGAGCCCAACCCCCCCCTGGCTCCAACCTCCTTTCAGGGAGTTGCAGAGAGTGATGAGGTCTCCCCTGAGCCTCCTCTTCTCCACCCTCAACACCCCCAGCTCCCTCAGCCCTTCCTCACAGGAATTCTGCTGGACCCCTTCACAGCCTCCTTGCTCTTCTCTGGACCTGCTCCAGCACCTCAATCTCCTTCCTGAGCTGAGGGGCCCAGAACTGGACACAGGACTCAAGCTGTGGCCTCCCCAGGGCTGAGCACAGGGGCAGAATCCCTTCCCTGGACCTGCTGGCCACGCTGTTCCTGAGCCAGCCCAGGATGCCATTGGCCTTCTTGGCCACCTGGGCACACTGCTGGCTCCTGTTCAGCTTCCTGGCAATCCAGACTCCCAGCTCCCTTTCTGCCACTCTGTGCCCAGCCTGGAGCTCCCCGTGGGGTTGTTGTGGCCAAAGTGCAGGACCCAGCACTTGGCCATGTTAAAACTCATCCCATTGGAATCATCCCAACTCTCCAGTCTCTCCAGGTCCCTCTGCAGAGCCCTCCTGCCTTCCAGCTGATCCACACTTCCCCCCAGCTTAGTGTTGTCTGCGAATTTGCTGATGATGGACTCAATCCCCTCATCTAAATCATCAATGAAGTTGTTTTGTATTCCTGGATGCCTCTGGAGAGAGTTTCCATGGATGGTGAAGCCCAGGTTAGCTGAGTAGTGTTGATTGGGATGAATGCCATGCAAAGTGCCCTGCTTAGGCTTGCATCAGCATGGTAGGGATGTCAAGAGATCTCTGGGGGATGGCATCCTCACCTCACTTTGCTGTTTGGGGATGGGATTCTGATGTTTCATGCAACACATCCCAAGAGCTGGAGGTCCTCCTTGCCTCCAGGGTGCAGATCCTTGTGATGGGAACAGGGGAGGATCTCTGCTGAGCTGCAAAAAGAATATTTTGAGGGTGCTATTATCATGACAGGCCAAGGCTGATCACCTCAACCCACTTCCTGGGAAGGCCACCAGTAAAATCTCACTCACAAGGAGCTCTTGGTGAGGCAGGGACAAAAAAGGAGAGGGACAAAAAAGGAGAGGGATGGTTTTCCCAACTATGGTTAACTGCTATGGGATAAATGAGATGTACTGAGGTCTTCTGTGGCTCCAAAGAGTCCTGCTAGAAAAGAGACCTGATTTCTTCTGTGAGGACAGAAAAACCCAGCATGAAACCCCTTGTATATTTACGTTTCTGCAGGATTAACTCCATCATTCCCCCAAAGCCAAGGCTGCTCAGCTCCAATGTGCAGAGCAAGGTTCAATAAGAAATAAAAGAGAATAAGGATGAGGTTTATAACCTTTTTCTTTTCTGTATACCTGCCTATAGGGAGGGGGATACTGTCAGCTGCCTACTCAGCATCTCACTGGTGAGGTTTCTGCTCTGCTGCTGGATGGGTGGAGGAGCAGCTGAGACTCATGGAAAGGGAACCTCAGCTTTGCAGGAGATGAGGAGCTCCTGATCCACTGCAAGATCACAAATCTGTCACGTGGAGTCTAATGAGGGGGCTGAGCCAGGACAAATACAACTGTTTAACATTTTATTTCAACCATCCAATGAGAATGAAGTGACTTAAAAGGATTCATGTTGCCAACAAACTTTTTTTTTCCTTTTTTTTTTTTTTTTATTTTATTTTTTTTCCTCTCCTTCCTTCCTCGCATGGTATTTGTTAGAAATCAGGATTTTCCTCCACTGAATGTCTTGTGGTCTCCTTAGCTTTGTTTCTTAACAGGGTTGTCTTTATGTTAGTTTTCTTTGGCTTCCCAATAGAAGAGTAACAGATTTCTTTTGAAGTTTTTATTGATGAATGAGCTCCTATAAATAACTCTCTGTGGCAGCAGCTTGATCTCAGAGTTTACTCTGGAATAATAGTAGCAATGGGAATGGAGGAAATTTATGGCAGCATGACATGAAATAGTTTAATGGGCTTCATACTGTTTAACTTAATCTTTACAGATGTAAAAACAGAAATACAATTATTTTAACAACTATTATTACATATTGCTTTTCTAATGAAAACAGGGACTTTAGTAAGCAGTTGAAGATAGGTAGTGAGGACTTAAGAAGTCCACCTCATTGCAGATTCAGGAATAAGGGGTTTTGGGCCAGGTTATTTGCAAAGCTTCATCTGAAGAGCTGAGGGAGATGAGAGGGGGCTGGAGTGGCTGGGTCTGCAGGTGGGATTTGGTCCTTACACTTGAAGCTGAGTCATGGAGCTCTGGATCAGGATGTGGGTGTTGGAAGCTGCCTAAAACTAGATGAAGTGGTGGAGTCCTGCTTTGAGGAATAATAAATAAAATAAAATTAAAAACACACCAAAAAAAAAAACAACCCAACCTCAGTGCTTTCTTCCTTGCTTCCTTATTTCACCTGTCTGCTTGGTAAGGAGCTGATCCCAACTAAGTCCATGGGTGTCTCTGGGGACACTGGGGGACATCTGGCCACGTCCCTTTTGTCTTGTAGCCCCAACCCTCTCACCTGAAGTGCAGAACCAGGTGTGACACTTGCACCAACCAAAGGGTGGAATGAACAGAGGGAGATGATGAAAGCTGAGGATAATATCCAAGCTCCAGCCCTCTGGTACTGATCTGATAAAAGAGAATTTAAATGCTTACCATTGCAGGGTTGCTCAGGTCAGCTTGTTTCTCTAAGGCAATGCCACTTAAATAAATATGGCCTCTTTTATTGGAACATGCTGAAAGAAAGGAAAAGCTTAAAATCATCTATCTTCTGTCTAAATGCTCGACCTGCAGGCAGCTGGCTGAGAATCAGGGCAGAGAACTTGGGCAACGAGGGGGTGGGGGTTAAATCCAGCATCATCATTCCAAGGAAGAGGCTCAGGACCTCATTCAAACTTCAGCTTTCCTTTGCAAGGGTTTGGATGTGGCTTGGAGCCAACTGCAGCTCTGTTGCACTTTTTGCTGCTTTAGAGAGCTTGAGTAAATATTGAAAGGTGTTGATGCTCTGCATTATTTCTCTGACAATAGCTTCCTACTAATGGGGCTGCTTCCTCCTCCAGGGAGCATGATTTGAAAGGAAATTGCAACAAACATCATTAGCATTGTGTTTGCTTAGTGGGAAATTTGCATTATTCAGCCTGCTTTCCAATGCCCAGAAATTGCCCCCGCAAGAAAGAACTTGCAAATTCGGGCTCGATTTCCAAAAATGTGGGAAAGTTTATTTATTTCTCCATGCATTCCTGCTTCGCAATGTGCTCTCTAAAAATGTCACTAAGATTTAGGCTAACCAAGCTCATGCTAAATTTAGCAACTGCATTTTAAATAAACATTCTTTACGCTTTGCTGAGCCGGCTTTGAAGTTGGCTGAAAACCAATTGCCTTCACATGAACATTAACAATGTTTTACTTTGGACTAAGTGAACACCTGAATAATAAAGTATTCTTCAGTACAATCCAAAAATTAGATTTCAGAGGTCTAATTCAGCCAGCTCGGGCCAGAATACTGAATCATATTTGTTTCTGGAAGAGTCCATCCCCTTCTCCTTGGCCACACAAAGCTTGCTGGTGTCTTGTTGGACACCACAAGCTCTGAGGCTCAGTGAAATCAGCTGTGACTTAGCACGCATTGAGTTTGAGGAATCTGGCCCATTTTAAAGCACTTAATGATTTGTCTGGATAAAGCACTAAAAATATACTGTGGGGAGCAATTATGCAATGTCCAGACTGATGGATTGCATAACCTTCCTAGACCTTTTCCATCTGTAACTTCTTGAATTCTGTGATCTTGTCTCCTCGCTCTTTCACTTCAAATCAAAGATGTGATCTGTTTAATATCCCAACTGCTGCCTCCCAGGAGATCTGTTTTCTGGGGGCTATGAATCAAGTCACAGAGCAGATCCTACCCCCTCCCCTCCCATTTTGGGAATCAGCTGCTCTTCACAGCAGGTTTAGGAGCAATTAGCAGGAGGCCGGAGCTGTTTGCTGAGGAAAGGGATGCTTTTCCCATGAGGTGTCTTCCTTGGTAAAAAATAGCTCTTAAAATAACTATTAAAAGGTGTAGGTGGAAGTAGAATGGTTGCAAAGTCTCTTGGAGTTATGTCACCTGGAAATCAGACACTGCACTTGGAATGACATCTCCTGAAAGTGGCTCCTGCTTAGGTGTAATCGTGTGATTTCTTTTCCTATATATGCTATGGGACCAGAGAACACCCACTGAGTGTATTTAAAGACTGGAAGCCCCATTTATGAGAAATTAAATTCCTGAGTCCTTCCAAGAGGCCAAATTTTCAGTTCCTCTCATTGGAAACCTGTGTTGGGAAGCAAAGGAGGGAACGACTCCACTGTGAGCCCCTTCCACTGCTCCTAAAAAAAGTTAAAATTGGCTGCAGATCTCAGAGACATGAAACCTTGGTGGGTTGGGAGAGGTCAGTCCTCTCCAGGGGAACGGAAAGACATATATATATAAATATAAATATATATACATATCACCCACACAAGAAGTATGCTGTTTATACTGCATCCTAAGCTATTTTCTACAGTTCTTCACAGTATTTCAGACTGGTGTTTATAGCCAGCCAGGAGAGGTTGGGAAAGCTGGGATGGGGAAGATTCCAGGGATGAGTTAAATACTGGGTGGCAGTTTTGGGCTTTGGCAGCTGCTTTTTGGGGGGGTTGTGGAACAGGTGGGAAATGGTTGACATCAATTATATGCAGCTTGTCAAGTCCTTTCTCTCTGCCTGTGTTTTGTGCTGCACAGCACCACAAATTCACATTGATGTCTGGAGGATTAAAGGATGCTCAGTTCCATCCAAAAGGCTGGTCCTGGCTTATTCCTCCCCTCTGAAGGGCTTTTCTTTTCATTGTACCATTGCTCCTTCTCCTTCCTGTATATAACAGATGAGATGCAAAACCTGCACGTGTTTAGTCATTCTGCATGTTGGCAGAAAGATCTTTTTTCTCAGCATTCATGCCCTCCAAGTTACGTTGCTGCCCTGGAATTAATCTCAATTAATTAATCTCCATTAATTCCAAATTGCCACTCGTAACTGTTTACTCAGCTCTGAGCTCATTCAAGTCAGTGTCACTTTTGTGCAGAGCATGGTAAGTTTGCTAATTTTGCTCTTTCCAGTGAAACTAAAACCCTAAAAGCTGCAGCTGTGCTTGGTCCCACTCGGCTACAACCAACCAGAAATAAAGTCAAATGTCACCACGAGCAAAGCTTTGCAAAAAAAAAATATCAATTCCCATCGCAGAGAAAAAGTTGCAACTCAAAAAAAAAAAAAAAAAGAAAAGAAAAAAAAAAAGAAATGTGCCTGTGATAAAAATAGACACTGTGCACAAATCAAACTGCAATACTAATATAAGTATTATTTTGATGGGTTTTGGACCTGTTGGAAGGTCCAAAAAGGTACTTTGGGAACTGGAATAGGAGCTGAGAGGTGGCAGAACTGGGGGGTCACAACTGGGGTGCCAAGTTAGGAGAAAGGGAAGAAGAGGAGTGTGTAGACACAAGTCAGAACTTCCCCAGGGGGAGTGGGTGGATTTAGTGGATTTGGGAAAGGAAAGGGGGGGTTGTCCTCATGCAGAAGCCAGCACTCAGCTTTACTGCTTGCTGGCACCTTTTGGGAATGTGCAGAGAGCCAGGGATGGTGAAGCTGCTGAGCAGTGGTCCATGCCCCACACCGTCCTCCCCATGCCTGGTGGGAGCATCCACAGCTCCTTCAGGAGAGGGGGGTTAAAATTAAAAGGGATTTTTTAGGTATAATCCACCTGGTGGCTGAGACCACGAAAAAAAACACTTTCTGGAGCCAGACTGCAGGGATCTTGATGGAAATCCAGCTTTGCACATGCTTGGAGGCAACATCAGCTTTCCATGGGACACAGGGGCCCAAAACCCAGGACATGCCAGGAGCTGGGGATAAAAAGCTGATTCCAAGTCTCTGCTAGGCAAGAGCTGAGCTGGATCTTTGTCCTGTTCCTGCAGCTTGTGACATTACCACATGGACTCTGAGAAGACTTTTGGTGACATCCCCAAACACCCTGAGAAGGTGGCTGCTATAAAACCTGTCCCTAGGAGTGGCACTGGAGGGACAAGGGACCTGATGTAGAGATCATGAACCCTCTCAGCACTTGTAAATCATGGTGGGGACAAATGGGGTTTTGACTGAGCAGTGACACCTTCACTTTTACAAGTTTTGGGGTTTTTTTGGTTGGTTAATGGACTCGATAGATATTCAAACAGGAGTTATCAGAAACAAGAAGTCTAGAGGGGATTTTACTTCAATAAAACCTCACAAATCTATATTAAAATCCCTTTTCTGCTTTTTTATTCTCTTTTTTTTTTCACAGTGAGAAGCTGCAGCTCTGCCTAACCAGGAATCCAACTACGGGTGTCTTCCTTTTAGGAAACTCAACACCAGTTCTCACCTTTTGGGGGTTTTCTACCCTGTGGGAGCTCTTTGCCTTGTGGTGAAATGAGTCCCCCTGAGCTCCTGGTCCAAATGTCAAGGCAGTTTGATGCTGCTCATCCCCTGCCAAAGCTGAGCCACCACTTCTGTGACAAACCCTGATTTCCAATAGTCCAGGTGCTAATTTAAGGCGAGGCTTTGCTAGTGAGATGGGGTGGGATGGAGGGAAGGGAGGAGAAACAGGAACATTTTAGGACACATAATCTCAGTTTATAAGGAATGGGTAATTTCCCAGGCTCCAGATTCTTGCCTCTCCCACCTTTTCCATCTTCCAGGCAGCAGAGGAGACCGTGGCATCACCAGGATATGTGCACCAGAGCATCCAGCAGCAGGCCTGTCTCAGGCTGCACAAGTCAAGCAGTGTTCTACAACACATCAGCCACAGTCCTGAACAAAATACTTTTATTGGATATAGATTTGGTTTCATAATGAAAATTGAGAATATAGATTTATTTTTTTTTTTCTCTCCAAAAGGGCATTTATCCATTAATATACAAAAAGCCTCTATTCATGGCCAAAAAAATAGAAAAAAAGAAAACTCTAGAAATATTCCTGATTGTTTGTAGTGTCTCTGGATTCTTCCTTCTTTCAGAAAAAAAAAAAGCCAAAAGCTTTAGAAACACAAATGATGTCTTTTTTATATCTTTTTTTTCCATGCTAAATGTCCAGGTTGTCCACAGAGCTTCTTTAAAACACCAAGACCAACCTCCACAACCTGAATCAGTCCTTTTTTTGGGTCGGAAGCGACTGATCCCAGCAAAACACGGAAAGCAGCTGCATCTCCACGTTCTCAACGTGTTTGCTCATCCATCCCCCCTCTCTCTGCCTGCATCAGTGCGACAGCAACACTGTCACGATATTGGAGAAGCACAAAGAAACCAGTTTGCATTAACACCACGAGTTAATGTGCTGAGTTGTGCAGAATGAGCCTGGGTTGGTTGCTCTGCCCCGTTTCAGCTCTGGTTACCTGGTTTTTACCCACTGGTGGGACTGGGCCAGCAGGAAAATATCAGGAATTATTATTATAATGTGCAGGCACCCGTGGGTATTGATGGCAAAACAAAAGTGAGCTTCCTCCTCCAGAGGTGGGTTTGATTTTCAAAACGAAAAAATAGAATAAAATAATAAAAAGAGAGAAGAAAAGCAGAGACCAAAAGGACTCTGCAGAAACCAGGTCTAATAAAACCTGAGGGATGCAAAGCTGCAGAGCAAAGCTGAGGGGGCTTTGCCTCCTCCTCCAGAGGTGAGTTTGGTTTTCCAAACGAAAAAATAAAATTAAAAAAAAGAGAGAAGAAAAGCAGAGACCTGAAGGACTCTGCAGAAACCTGGTCTAAAAAAACCTGAGGGATGCAAAGCTGCAGAGCAAAGCCAAGGGGGGGCTGGAGGCCACTGTCTGTACCTCCATATCCACGTGGAAAAAAAAGAACAAAACAACCAAAACAAAAACCAAACCAGGATTTACCTTTAAAAGCCGATCTGGGAGGGGGGAAGCTAAAGAGAGCCCCGTGTCTTGAAAACGCCCTGAAATCCTGAGTCACCTTTAATATTTAAATTTTTTTTTCTTTTTTTGTTTGGTTTTTTTTTTTTTTTTTTTTTTGGTCTTTACCCGCTTGGTGAGGTCTGAGTCCGGTGTCCCCCATAGAGTTCCGCACCCCCTCCCGCACTCTCCCGCACCCCCAGCAGCCAACTGGGGGGAGTGAGAAGGGAGGGGGTTAGGATCTAATTCTGGGGCAACTATTGGAAATTAAATACGGCTTCGGAAAAATGGAGAGGGAAGCAGGAGAGGAAGGGGATGCCGATGTGGTAAAGCCTCCCGTGCACCTGGGAGTCGAGCATGAGGGAGGCATTAAGGGCCGGCCCGAAGCCGCCGTTGGCGACCAAAGAGCCGCTGAGGCAACCAACCGGGCTCTCTCGGGTCCCCTTGGAGGTTGCCCCGGGCGGGGACTGTCTCAGCCCCTGGGCGAGGATGCTCTCGATGCTGAAGCTGCGGCTCCTCGGGCCGCTCTTGTGCGACGGGGCGGCGGCGGCGGGGGGCGGCCGGGGGGCGGGGGGGGACGTGGCCGGACCCTCGGGGGACCTCACTTCCCTCCCACCCTGCTTGGGGACCCCCTCATCTCTCGAATCCCCCGCAGCGTTTCCCTTGGCTCTCTTGGGTTCTTCAGGGCGGGCAAGCGGCCCCGGTTGCCCGTCGGTGGCAGGGGACGAGCTGCCCTTCTCCTCCGGTGGCCCCGGGGCTTTGGGCTTCCTCTTCCTCCGGCGGTAGTTGCCGTTCTCGAACATGTCCAAGCAGCGGGGGTCCAGGGTCCAGTAGCTGCCTTTGCCGGGCCGTCCCTTCTCTCTCGGCACCTTGACGAAGCAATCGTTGAGGGAGAGGTTGTGGCGGATGCTGTTCTGCCAGCCCTGTTTGTTGTCGTGATAGAAAGGGAAACGGTCCATGATGAACTGGTAGATACCGCTGAGGGTCACCTTCTGCTCCGGAGCTTCTTTGATGGCCATAGCGATGAGGGCGATGTAGCTGTAAGGGGGTTTCTGCGGGGGGTCCTGCCGGGAGATGGCACCGCTGGGGGTGAAGCTGAGGGCGGCCGGGAGATAAACCATGGAGGGGGTGCCCATGGGGGTGAGGTGGGTGCCGTAGATGTGGCTCATCGCCGGCGGGCTCTGAGCTCCGGGTCTTCCCCCTCGGAGCCGAGAGAAGGGACAGGGAAGGGCAGGAACCTGGGAAGAGTCCACCGGGGAGCTATTTGTGCGAGCTCAGATCCCAGCCCTGCCCGAAGGAGCTCGCTCTGCCTCTGTCCCTGCTTCATAGCTCTTAAGAAAAAAAAAAAAAAAAAAAGGGGGGGGGAGGAAAAAAAAAAAAAAAAGTTAAAAAATTGTTGTAAGTTTGCTATTATATGTTGACTTAGCACTGGAAAATAAATTGTCTCCGATAAACAGTCGTTTGTGTTCTCAGCCCACCCACATTAATTAAAATTTCATTGCTACAAAACTCCAAGCTCTCTCCACGTGTCTTGCTAGTACCAGCCAATGGTCTCCGGGTTATTCCTTCATTTGTTTATAGAATTAGTCTGTTGATAAGTCTGCCCACCCAAGTCGAATCAAGCTGTGTTTATTTGGAAAAATTTCCGGGCACCCAATATATAAACGCAGTGATCTGATGTTTGAAATATCACGTCCACCCCTTTGACGCTGTAAGCACACACAGCAAAGCAGGATGTACACTGCTGGAGCTCGGGGAGGAGCGGGCGAGGATCCCCGCAGGAAAAATGGGGCATTAAACAACAACACCAACAAAAAAAAAATATTTAAAAATAGGGGGGAAATAAAAAAAAAAAAAAAAAAAAAAAAAAAAAGAGGGAGGATGGGGGAGACACAGGGATGAGAGGAGTGATGCGACAAGGAGGAAGGAAAAGGGACTATCTGGAGGAAGGGGGAGGAGGAGGCAGGTGTGTGGGGGTCCTCGGTTGGAGGTTGTAGCTCCCCATCCAGGGGACAACCCCCCCGATGGGCCGGGCCACCCTGGAGGGATCGAAGGGCGATCCCCGGGCCCAGCCCCGGGCAGAGAGCGTTGGGCCGGGGGAGATGCCCGGGGGCTGCATCGAGCTTCATAAAAGGGGAATTTTGGCAGGAGAGGGGAGGAGGGTCAGTATTTGTGAATGCGGGCCTGTTGCTTTATATTATGTACTTTCCTGTTTATAACAAGGAGGGGGATTATAACAACTTTACAAGTGCACACAGCTGGCCGATGCTTACATTAGAAATTTGTGATGCTCTTTTTCTGTATAAACGTCCAGGTTTGGGGCTGTGCTTTCTGTTGCTGGATTTTTTTTTTTTTTTTTTTTTTTTTTAGTTATTATTATTTTAAGTTGCTGATGCAATTGCTTTAATCCGGGGCCCCGAGGGACTCTGATGCAGTTGGAGGTGTCGGATGTTTCACCAGCTCCCACCCCCCCGACTCAGATCTGTGTTAGACCCCGGGAAACCCCTGTTCCATGCCTCATCATTTCGTCGGGAGAGGGAAGAGGAAGCCTGAAAAGGATTTTTATCTCCTTCAGAGATAAATACCCCCCCAGTACAGCTCCCTCGACCGTGGTGGGATTTTTACCTGGCAACCGGGCTCCGGGATGTCCCCCCAAGCACCGCCCGGCCCTGGTGATGATCCCACCACCCCGGACCTCTCTGCAAGCTCCTCCTTCACCATTGGGGTTTCTCGCCCACTTCTCCTCCCGTTGCCTCAGCAAACTATGGGGTGAAGGGGGGTAAAAACCAGCGGGATGATTTGGGAGCCGCAGAGGGAGTCCTGAAGGCTGCCAACCGCCATGAGAGCCTGAGAAACACGGCCGGGGCGCGGAGGGAGGTGGCTTCTCGGGCTGGGGAGGGAATCTACCCGCTCACTGGCTGGTCCCAGACAGGGGCAGAGACATGGAAACCCACCCCTCTAATACCGCCTTCGCCTATAATGCCTCATCGGCCCCGCCCCGAGGTGCGCACACCGGGGAGCTGCAGGAGCCACCCGACGTGCCATCAATGCAATAAACCCCTAAATAAATAAAAAAGGGGAGGCAGAAGGGTTTAGGGAGGGGACATACACACACACTCCCTCCATCTCGACACTGGGGACCAGCCCTCCCGGCCAGCCCACCTGTAGCATCTTCGCCGGGATGGGATCGGATGGGATGGGGCAGATCCAGACTGATCCAGCCCCGCACCTCAGGGCAGGCTACTGAGGTTGGTGGTCGCTTCCCACCCCTCCTGTGCCCACTTCGCGGAGCTCCCTGCTCCTCGGGACACTCCAAGCACGGATTATTAGACCAACAAATACTCGCGTGTAGGGCAGCAGGCAGGCACACGGGCTCCCACTCGCTCCCCGAGCTCCCTCCCCCAGTAAAATTCTCTTTTCCCCCTCTTCGCGGTAGGAAATCCTTGGAGGCGGGGATGTGGCTTTTCTCTTTGCTCCTTCTTCCCAGCTCATGTGCTGCTGGCTGTCCCTCTCCTGCCGGCGACATCGCTGGAACTCTGCTTTATCCGCCCGGGAACAGCCCTGTGAGCGGCTCCGACCGCTGTGGGGTGCGGAGGGAGAGAAAGGGGGAGTCAGAGAAACGGGCGGCCCGGCTGGGATGGGGTTTGCTGTTGTTGTTGTTGTTGATGATAATGTTTCTGTCGCTCTTCCCCTGCAAGGAAAACAAAACAAAAAACAAAACCAAACCGCGGAGCCAGCGGTGAAGGAGTCCCTGGACGTGTTTCCCCTTCTCTCCAGCTGACAAATCCCTTTTAAAACAGCAGAGAAAAGGGCTCCCTCCCGAGATGGGGTGGGGAAGAAGAGGGGGCGCTTCCATCCAGTGCTCCCCACTCCATGCTGCATCCAGGGGATGCAGCCAGGGAGTGGGAATCAGAACTCCCCGTTCCATGGGGTGCGGGAGGTTAGTGGGGAGCGGGGGGGGTAAGAACAGTGCTGCCCACTCCGTACTGCATCCCTACCCAGGAGGGAATCGGGGGTGTAAATCAGTGCCCCCCACCTCCATGGTATATCCTAGCCTGGGGGGGGGAGCTGGGGTAGGGGGTAAATCACTGCTCCCCTTTCCACATCCTCCGGGGGGAGCTGCCCACCCCTTGCCATGCACAGAGCTGAACAGCTGTGAGGTCACTCGGTACCGACCCGGAGGGGGCAGGTGGGGGGTGTATTTTTTCTTTTCCTGGCCTTTCAGGGCCTGGTCTGGACTTTCTGCGAAGTCCCACCCAAAATGACTGAAGAGCTATGAGTCTTCCCCAAATACCTGTCCAGAACCTTGCCGTGGCTCCAGGAGAGATGGGGCAGCTTAGGGGGACCAGACAGCTCTCTCACCAGGCTGGGGTGACATTGGTGAAGGAGCTGGGTTTCACCCGGGCCCTGCAGCACCAGGAAAATGCTCACTGGGCCGTGCTGTGGGGTCACCGGGACACAAGGACCTTTCAGGTGGGAACGAGCTGAAAATTCCTTCCTCTCACGAAGCCCGGAGCTGTCTAGGCTTACAGACAGGTTTGTAAACTCGGAGGTTAATGCAGAGCATCAAGAAAAAGAAAAAAAAAAACAACAAAAAAACACACAAACAAACAAAAAACAAAAGAAACAAAAACCATTTACTATTCTCATCTGCTGCCCGGAACCGTGCTGGGTCCCTGGCCCGGTGCAATCGGCCATGCAGCAGCTTCAGCCAGCCCCCCCGGGGCCGAATTTGGCCCTCCTGATCTGCTGTGGGAAGGTTTTATGCTGGTCCTTCAGCTGCGAGGGACTGCGGGGCCCGATCCGGCCGCGGCTGCTGGTAGCATCTACCCTGGGCCTTCCTCCTTCCTTCCTTCTTCTTCCTCCTTCCTTCCTCCCTCACTGCCCCGGCAGGACTGAAGTCACCTGTCGCGACAGACTCCTATCGCGTTACCGACCCCTCAGCCCTGCACCCCAACTTTGCTCTCACCTTGCCTGCGAACTCAGCCCAACCAAAAATCAGGTTCCCTTCGGCAAAGGAGGGGGAGATGGGACTGGGGGGTCTCTGAGAGGGTCTGGTGGGCTCTGATATCCCCCTCACATCCCCCCCACGATGCTCTCAGTCCCTTGTCCCAGGTGCTGTTCTCGGGAAGGTCTGATCCTGCAGGCTCCCGGGTCCTCTTTGCTCTCAACACCTAAGAGAGGGTTTTTCTTTTTCTGCCAAACACCTGAAATCCTGCCAGAACACCAAATGACGGGAAAGGGGCCAGAGGGGTCGGGAGCAGCGCAGACCCCACGTGAGAGCATCCCATTGGGTTGAGGGGACGGAGGGGGAACCCACCAAGAAGGTGATTTGGGGGAAAGGGAACCCTCATACTCACTTCAAACTCTGTCCCCCCCCTTTCCATCCAGAACTGTCCAGAAGCAGCGAGGAGGGAGGTGACAGAGCCACCCCGAGGGGACATCCCAGCCTCCATCACCACAATCCCCCATACCCGGCATCCATTCCCAAACCCCAGCCCCATGGGGAAAGGTCCCCATGTGCCCAGCGCTCTTTCCCGGAGAGGGAAAATGTGGGAGCAGAAGCGGCCTCGGGATTCCTTGACGCGCGTGGGAAAACCCACAGCAACCACCTGACTGCAACCATCTCCGGGGGAGGGGGGGAAACAGGCACCCACTCGGGGTTCTCCTGCCTTCGGGCTCTACACGGCGAGAAAACTCGTGGGGAAGAGGGATGAGCTGGGGGAAGAATTCTTCCCCTCTTTATTATGGTTTTTTTTTACCTTTTAAACTTATATATTTTTTTTTCCCTTTTCCCCTGTTATATTTTTTTTTTACCCTTTGCCCCACTCATTTTGTCTCTTCACAGCAGCAATTTGGATTTCGTTGCATTAAATAAAATAAAATAAATTACAACTAAGAGCCCTCTACTAGCCAGCAAAACCGGCAGGAGTTTTACAAGAACGTTCCTTAAAATCCTGATTAAATGAGGCTCGGACATTTTTTCTCATTTAAACCAAGACTTCCAGTGCTTTTTTTGCCAGCTATCCCAGCGCTGGCGAAATTCACCACATCAAAACCAATTTATATCATCACTTTTAAGAGTTAACCACGACTTTAACCTCTCCCTAACCCAGCCAGGGCTACCAGGGGTATTGGAAAGGGGGGGGGGCTGCTGCGGGAGGTGGAAAGGGGGACACGAGTGGGAATGTCCTCGGGAAATGTTGGGATGGGCAGCTGGGAAAGGAGAAAATCCTAAAAAGCTTCCCTAAAATTCTGCTTCAGGCTTTAGGGGCATCTCCATCCCCTGCCCCCTGGGCTTGGTTCAAGCTGGTTTAAAAGGTTAAAGTTGATTTTGGAAGAGGGGGGGGGGAGAAGGGGGGAGGAAGCAGCATCTGTCAGTGCCCAGCATTGCGAATAAGAGCTTAAACAGACAAAGATAAGGTTAAAATCAGCTAAATTTTCAGACAGGGGAAGATTTTAAAGCATAAAATTATTCCGGAGTCAACTTTCCACCTCCTTTTAGGCTCCGTAGTGAGTTCGGGTTTAAAGGATGGCTTTTATCACCCGCACCCACTCGTAGCCTTTCGGATTTCCTTTAAAAAAATATATATATACCATTAAAATGGAATTTTGGTTTGGTTTCTGTCTTGGAAAGGGCCCGCTCCGAACACTGAGCTCCACAGAAGGCCCGGGTTGGCAGGGATGGAGTGAAGGGAAGCCCAAATCTTCCCCCCTAAAGCAGATTTTTATCCCGTTCCCTCATCCGAGGCCTGGGAAATTTCCCCAATTTCAAACCAGCCAAGGATTTGGGATGGAGGAAGCTCAGACCCTATTTCTCCCGCGGGGTCTGTTCATCTCCCCTCCCAGCAGCTTCCTAATTCCCAGCTGTCCACAGGAATTAAAGTTTTCATCCAATAAACCTTTAGGCTCCAGGAAAACGACTTTGTTTTAGAAAATCCCTCCAGTTTTCAGCATGAAGGAAAGATGAAAGTAATAAAAGAAAACAAAATCAACCTGCAAACCCCACGTATATACACAGAGAAGCGCCAGACTTGGAGCAGAAAAAACCAGCATGGATTTATTTTAAGGTAAGTACAACAATTAAGACCACATAAGACAAACGAACTTTGAAGCAGGTTAAAGCAAATAGTTCTTAGGAATGGTCAAGGTGAAATCTATTATACAAAACATCACACGTCGTAAATAATAATAATAATAATAATATAAAAAAAAAAAGTATCAGATACTTCGTCTTTTTTTTTTTCTTTTCAAAAAAAAAAAAAAAAATATCCACCAGCGAAAAATAAATTATTTCCTCGTCTTGTGAAAAGAACAGCTCTAAAACGAAAGGAACTCTATTGCATAATTGTACACAGAAGAACAAGGAGAAGGAATCACTTGTCATTAATTTGGAAGTTAGGAATCGTTGGGCGAGACACAAAAAATAATCCAGTGAACTCAACTTTAAATATTATATTAATGGCTCTGAAAATCAGCCTGATTAGAAATCCACACATTTTTACAGCAAAACAGAGAACTTCAAAAATACCCAGGACATATATTTATATATATATTTATATACTTTTTTTTTTTTCCTTTTAAAACGTATAAATGGTCGTTGTGATATTGGTCCATAACTTATTTTTCTGAGACCCCCTATACTTTAGCATATAAAATTTGCCACTTTTAGATAGACATATATATATATAACTATTCCTTTTTAAAACTTTTTTTTTCATTTTTTTTCTTTTTCCTTTTTTTTTCTATTTTTTTTTCTTTAAGATCCCTCTTTTCAAGTAGAATATACTTTCCTGGAATTTTTAGAAGGCCCGAAATGGGACTTTGGGATCTACAAACTCTATAGAACCCCCCCCCAGGTCCATGAGGATACGGTCAGATTATGATTTAATTTTTTTTTTTAACGCGGTTTTGGTTTTCCTGATTATTTTTTAATAATAATCATTAACAATATGCTTTTTAATATTTTTTTGTTGTTGTTGCTGTCGGATGGCCCTAGGCAAGGGGTGGCGGCTACTCAGTATTTAGTGCAGTCGTAGGAGTAAGGGGCGGCGTGGCGGTATAGGGAGGGAGCGGACCTGTAGGGGATCTGACAGGCGGAGTTGCTGCTCACCTGATGCTCGCTGAGCGAAGCGCTCTCCATCCCCAAGCGATGCGAGGTGAACATTTCCCGTACGGTGGGAAAAGTCTGCTGTTGAGAACCAAAAGTATGACCGGGCAGGTGGCTCAGCTCAGCCCCGTGGTTAAGGTACCAGGAGGCGGTGGGTTGCCCCCCTCCCGCCGCCCCACCACCTCCTCCTCCTCCTCCTCCACCGTGAGGATGCCCGCTTCCCAGCGCACCTTCTTGCCCAGACGGCAGACTCAGGGTCCCGAGGGGTGAAGGAGCCCCCGTGGGATGCTCTGCCAAGCCTTCCTCCAGCGGTGCGGGGGGGACGCACATGTGGCCCGTCCTCTCGCCGCTGTAGAGGCTCATGGCCCTCATACTGCAGTGGTAGCTCCCACTAGTGTCCAGGGTTTGGCTACACGCCGCGCTGTAGCCCGACGGTTGCCCCGTCGGGTAGCCCAGAGGCATCCCGGCTCCCGTCCTGCCCGAGGTGGCACTCACCGGGCTGAGATCCCCCCCGGGGGAAGTCCTTAAGGTCATGATGCTCTCCACGCTGAACCCGGGCAGCCCGTTGCCGGCGGGATGATGCTCCGGTAAGGAACCCTCGGGGGATGCGGCGGCGGGGGGGGGAGGCGGTGCTGCGGGGACTGTCCCGCAGGGCCCCGCCGCTGGCCGGGCTCAGAGTCTCCACCTTGGTGATGACCGGGAGCTCGGGAGATGCCGTCTCGCTCTTGATCACCACTTTCTTCTCCGAGGTCGGTGCAGAGGTGGAGGAAGAGGAAGAGGAGGAGGAAGCTTCCTTAGGGAGATCGGTACCGGCCAGCCCGGGAGGTTTGGGTTGCTCTTTTAGCAGCCTTTCCCGAGCCTCCTCTTTCTCCTTGGAGACATCTTTCTTCTTGAAGCGTCTCCGGCGGCGCAGGAAGCTGCCGTTCTCGAACATGTTGTAAGAATCGGGGTCCAGCGTCCAGTAGCTGCCTTTGCCCGGTTTCTTGTCGTCGCGGGGGACTTTGACGAAGCACTCGTTGAGGGAGAGGTTGTGACGGATGCTGTTCTGCCAGCCCTGCTTGTTCTCGCGGTAGAAAGGGAAGCGGTCCATGATGAACTGGTAAATCCCATTGAGCGTGATCTTCTTGTCGGGAGCGTTCTGGATGGCCATGGTGATGAGGGCGATGTAGCTGTAAGGTGGCTTCACCAGGTCCTTTGGGGCTGCGGGTTGATGGGGGTGGTAAGGTCCGTAGGAGCGCCCCATCCCCGCCGCGTACTGTTCGGCGTGGCCCGAATAGACGCTCATGGGGTTGCCCATGCCGCCGTACGTCCCCGCCGTCCGGTAATAGTTCTGCTCGCTTAAATAAGGCACCACTCCCAAAGCGTTGGGGTCCGAGACGGAGTAGCGAGCCTGCATCATGGAGAGGGGCTTCCCGCAGCCGGGAAGGAAAGGAGGAGGTGGAGATAGAGGGTGGAAGGGCCTCACTCCCGGCCGGGACCCCTCTGCAGAGAAGGAAGAGGGGGAAAGAGAGAAGGGGAGTGAGAGAGTCTCGGCAGAGTTCAATCCTCTAGCAGCGGCACCGCAGCAGCATCCTTCGGGTCGCCGGGGTCTCTGGCGGCCTCTCCCTCCCTCTTTATTACTGTGATTCTTGTATACACACCTAAGGCCCGCGGCGGGAGGCGGGGCGGGGGGTGGGGAGGGTGGGAAGGGTGAGAAGGGGAGGGGGTGGTGGGGTTGTCTGTTCTCGCAGGTTAAAAAATAAAATCTAATAACGAAGAAAAAAAAAAAAAAAGAGGGGAAAAAAAAAAAAAGAAAAAAAAAAAGAAAAGAAAAGCAGCCTTGCGGAAACCCAGTTCTTGTCACAACCACCGAAAAAAAAAAAAATAAAAAAAAAATAAAACCAAAACCCCAACTAAAAGTAAAAATTAAACAAAAAAAAGGCTCCTGGAGGTTAATTTTTTTTTTTTTTTTCCCGCGGGTTTTGCGCAGAAGCCGCCGAGCCCAAAGCTCCCGCCCGGCCCGCGCTGCGCGGCTTCAAAACTCCCCCCGCGCCGCCGGCCCCGCTTTTACTCCCCGCTGGCCCCGCCCACCCGCAGCCACCCCCTCCACCAATCAGCGAGCGCGGCCCCTCCTCACCCACCAATGGGAAGGGCAGGAGGCGGGAGGCAGGGGGCGGGGCTTAGAGGGGGAGGGACCAAGCGGGAAAGTTGCGGGGGGAGTTGGGGGGGGGCTGAGGCTCCGCTGCCCCGCACGCTGAGATTACGGAGAAAGGCATTAAAGTTAATTATAAACATGTAATTATTTCACCCCCTACATTTTAATCTATCATTTTAACAGTTTTGGCCCCAAATAGAAGCGGGGAATCAGCGGGTTTGCCCCCCCCGCACCCAGAGAGATGGAGGGGGGGATGAGCGCCCCGCACGCCCCGCGCTGCCCCAAAAATCCATTTTTTTTTTAATAAAATATTGGGTTAAAATCAAAGCCGGAGCCAAACCGCGCTCATCCCGCACCGCCCCGCCGTGCCGCTGCGCGGGGGGGGTTTTTCCTCTGCCCCGTTTGGAAGTTTTTTTATTTGCAGGGAAATAACCCCGCAAATCGACATCGGGAAAAGCCACCGGGTCTCTCCACACCTTAGTAGCCCGGTGGCGAGTGGCATCTCGCCCCGCTTTGCCCCTTGGACCTCTCGGCGCCGGGAGCTGAGATGTTCCTCTGTGGCTTTGGGGGAATTTGAGGGTATTTTTATTATTATTATTATTATTATTATTATTATTATTATTATTATTTTGATAAAAGAAAGCGGTGAGCGCGCTTAGGTGCCTTGAATTGATTTTTTTTTTAATATTTTTTTTTTCTTTTCGTTCGGCTCCTGAGCCGAATTTTCTTCTCCATGTGAAATCCGCCCCCTTTGCCTTTTCTCTAATGATTTCATTAGAGGTAATCAGAGGGGGGACAATTAGGGACGCATGGTGACCAAAGTGTAAACTCAGGTATCGGGAAAACCACTGCGAGCTGCTCCTTTTTCCACCCTGGAAAAACCTGGATCTGACCAGCGACAACATAAAGCTGGGAAACAGCGAGTTTCCCCTTAAAAAAAAAAAAAATAAATAAAAATTATTATTTCTCATTGCAAAATCGATTCGAGCCTGAAGAGATGGAGATAAGGTGGGAATTAATCAAGAAATTAATCAACTTCGGGTTCCTTCCCGCTGCTTCTCCCCCAGCCCGGCTGCTCCGGTTCGAAGCGGTGAATTTTATGGTTTCTTACACTATAATTCTGCCTTTTCCTCCTTGTAATTTGTGGGGCTTGAAGCAAAGATTATATATATACTTTATTTTCTTTTTTCTTCTCTTTTTTTTTTGGTCAGATTGGGGTTGCTGCTGGCTCCGGTACCGTGGGTCCCTTCCCCGAGACGAGATGGCGGCCGTGGGAACTCGGTGTTTCTGTTAATTACCCTTTTCCTAATTAGAAAGGAAACGATTTGACTCGATAGCAGGAGTAAAAAAAAAAAATCTATTAAAAATAAATTAAAATAAAACGAGGCAGCTCCTCTGCAAGGAGATAAAATGGAAAAAAAAAATGATTGAAAAGTTTCTCCTCTCGCTTCGAAATTCTGATGGAATTTTGATGGAAATAAATGTAAATATTCTGGGATGGGTTGACCAAACGAGGTGGTTTTCATTTTATGAAAATAAATAGTAAATTCTACAAGGTCTTCTGATACTTTTCCTTTTTTTTTTTTTTTTTTTTTTCCCCTGGAATAATTTGAGAACGATTTCACTTTTTTTTTTTTCCTTTTTTTTTTTTCCCCTCTTCAGTTTAAAGAAAATAACAAGTTTTCGCATAATAATTGAGTCGTTTTCTTAGCGGACACGGGCACAGGGGGTTCTTAACCAGAGAACTGTTTAAAAGGCAGGAATTTTTAAATACAAAACCTTGAGGAAAGCCACCCAGAGTTGTCCCTTCCTAGAGATAACCTTGAGTCAATCTTACCTCTTCTTGGCTGCAAACTGTATCGAGATTAATTCCTACAGAAAACTGAGAGGCAGCAACAGTTTGGGGTGGGTTTTTTGGGTTTTTTTTTTTTTTGACTTGCTGCAGCTGGGAACTGAGCAGAGATTACAGCAACGGGCTGGGAAAAACCCCAAAACTGCGAGTTGCAGGAAGGAAAAAAGAACATAAAAAATATTTAAAAATAAATTTATGGGAAATAAATAGTTTTCAAGGGGGGGAGAGTAAAGAGAGAAGAAAAAAGAAGAAAAAATAAAAAGGAAAGGCCCGGGGGGAAGGAAGGGGCTCTCTTCCCGGCGGGATTTTCTCTCCTTTCCTCCACAGGGTTCCCGGGAGCGGCGTTTGCCTTCCACAGCTTTTCTTTGCCTTTGGTGAGCACCCCAAAGCAGCACCCCAAGATTTCCCCTCCTCGAGGGCTCTCTCCGAGCCCCGGTGCTGGTTGGTGCCGGTACCGGTGCCGGTGTCGGTCCCGGTGTCGGTCGCAGCGCTCACCTGCCCGCCCCGGGGCTCCCCGCGGTGGCTGCTGCCCCCCAGCGGACACTGTGGGGATTGCAGGGTAGGAGCGGTACCGCCCCGGTACCGGCTGTAACGAACGGGAAAGGGAGAGAGAAGGAGAGGGAGAAAGGGAGGAAAAAGAGGAAGAAAGAGAGAAATAGAGAAAGAAAGAGAGAAAGAGGCAAATAAAGAGAGAGAGAGAGAGAGAGAAAGAGGGAAAGGAAGAGAGAAGAGAGAAAGAAAAGGAAAGGAAGAAGAAAGAGAGAAAGAAAGAGAGAAAGAGAGAAAGGAAGGAAGGAAGGAAGAAGAAAGAGAGAAAGAGAAAGAGAGAAGAGAGAAAGAGAGAAAGAGAGAAAGAGAGAAGAGAGAAAGAGAGAAAGGAAGAAGGAAGGAAGGAAGGAAGGAAGGAAGAAGGAAGGAAGGAAGGAAGGAAGGAAAGGAAGGAAGAGGAAGGAAGGAAGGAAGGAAAGGAAGGAAGGAAGGAAGGAAAAGGAAGGAAG